>NW_027457035.1:0-85000 GCF_040206685.1 Ascaphus truei
CCCCCCCCGCTCCCCTTTTCTCCCCCCCCCCGCTCCCCTTTCTCCCCCCCCGCTCCCCTTTCTCCCCCCCCGCTCCCCTTTCTCCCCCCCCCCGCTCCCCCTTTCTCCCCCCCCGCTCCCCTTTCTCCCCCCCCCGCTCCCCTTTCTCCCCCCCCGCTCCCCTTTCTCCCCCCCCGCTCCCCTTTCTCCCCCCCCGCTCCCCTTTCTCCCCCCCCCGCTCCCCTTTCTCCCCCCCCCGCTCCCCTTTCTCCCCCCCCCCGCTCCCCTTTCTCCCCCCCCCCGAAAAACCTTTACAACAAATACTCACCTATTGTTCCACGAGTTATAAATAATACTACCTATTACGCATTTACATCCCGGGCAACGCCGGGTCTCTCAGCTAGTAGAGTATAAGTTTATTATTGCACATAGTAAAGTTGGTTGCACGCATTGTATCGGTGTGTTTTCTTGCCCAGGGGAATCTTACATGACGGTGATCCTGGGTAAGTGGAGGCGCTGCGCTAATAAGTGTTACCCCAGGCTCCCAGCTAGCGGAGGCTCAGATCTCCTGGAGCCGCAGGTGCGGTATGCAAACATACAGTGCTTTCACTAATATAGTATAAGATATGAACCGTGGCAATAACCCCAATATGCATACACTTATCTTATAACACTATACTTATACTCTATCATACCCTAACACCGCTAACGGATAATGTCCTTCTAACATCAGTGGCTCGGCCACACCCCTAGGGAATATTGTCCTGTACAATAGTGCTCAGCCACGCTCTTATGAGTGTCTCTATCCCGTCACCCGCGTGCCCCACACACCGTGTCCGTGTAATAGTACGATAGCGGTGTGTACTCGCTAGTGTCTCCCTATAGTTACGCCTAAGGCGGGATCAGCGCTGTTGACCGGTGTTGGTGCACTTGACGTATCTACTACCTTCCGGTCACGGCGGTGACCGGTAATACTTGGAAAAGGATCAGCCGAATCCTTGCTTGTCTGGGATGTCCGCAGTGCAGCTGTCTGGTCCCAAGCAGCTCACCAGCAAACCTGCTCCGCACGCTTGTCCCTAACTGTGTACACAGTAAGGTGACTGATCGCTAGCACTATGGCCGTCCCTGCAGCACAGCAGCACACTGTGACTCAGGGTTTTCTCCTAAGGGGCCTGCGGGGTAAAGCTAGCCTATGCAGGCGGGTCACGGACCCCCTGCACGCATACACCCTCCTCCGTTACCTTCCAGATCCCCTCTGACTAGCGTGGCCTCTCCCCCACGCTTCCCTTTCCTCCTCCCGTAATTCTAAGCCTTTCCGATTGGCTCCTCAAGTCAGGTGACTGCCCAGAGCTCATGGGAGTTGTAGTTCCTCAGCGGAGCTTCTCTGCCTTGAGCTGCACAGACTCACAGCTATTGCATCAGCGCAGACCTCCACATGACTCTCCTGAACAGTCAAAAACACCAACTGAACACACATATGAGGCTCCTACCACATCCCTACACATACATCTATTATTTGGTGCCTGCGGCACAGGGAGATAACGTGACTTGCTCAAGGTCACAAGGTATGGGGGGGGGGATTGAGTGTGTGTGGGGGGGGGATTGAGTGTGTGTGGGGGGGGGATTGAGTGTGTTTGTGTGTGGGGGTGTGTGTGTTTGTGTGTGGGGGGGTGTGTGTTTGTGTGGGGGGGGGATTGTGTGTGTTGGGGGGGGGAGATTGAGTGTGTGGGGGGGATTTTGTGTGTGTGTGGGGGGGGATTGTGTGTGTGTGGGTGGGGATTGAGTGTGTGTGGGGGGGATTGAGTGTGTGTGGGGGGGGTTGAGTGTGTGGTGTGGGGGGGGGGGTTGAGTGTGTGTGTGGGGGGGGGGGTTGAGTGTGTTGTGTGGGGGGGGGGTTGAGTGTGTGTGTGGGGGGGGGGGGGTTGAGCGTGGTGTGTGTGGGGGGGGGGGTTTGAGTGTGTGTGGGGGGGGGATTGTGTGTGTGTGGGGGGATTGAGTGTGTGTGTGTGTGTGGGGGGGATTGAGTGTGTGTGTGGGGGGGGGGATTGAGTGTGTGTGTGTGTGGGGGGGTTGAGTGTGTGTGGGGGGGATTGAGTGTGTGGGGGGGGGTTTGAGTGTGGGGGCGGGGATTGAGTGTGTGTGTGTGGGGGGATTGAGTGTGTATGTGTGTGGGGGGGATTGTGTGTGTGTGTGTGGGGGGATTGAGTGTGATTTGGGGGGGATTGAGTGTGTGCGTGGGGGGATTGAGTGTGTGTGTGTGGGGGGGGGAATTGAGAGTGTGTGTGTGTGGGGGGGGATTGTGTGTATGGGGGGGGATTGAGTGTATGTTTGTGTGGGGGGGATTGAGTGTGTGTGGGGGGGATTGAGTGTGTGCGGGGGGGATTGTGTATGGGGGGGGATTGAGTGTGTTTGTGTGTGTGGGGGGGGGGTGGTGTTTGTGTGTGGGGGGATTTGTGTGTGTGGGGGGGGGATTGAGTGTGTGTGTGTGTGTGGGGATTGTGTGTGGGGATTGTGTGTGTGTGTGTGGGGGGGGGGGAGTGTGTGTGTGTGTGTGTGTGTGTGGGGGGGGGATTGTGTGTGTGTGTATGTGGTGATTGATTGAGAGAGAGAATGTGTGTTGTATTGCAGTGGTGCGCAAAACTGGTGGGGGGCAATAAGGCGCAAGATTTAGGGGGGCGGCAGGCGACGTGCGGCGAAATCTGGGTGCGCGGGCCGGCAGACGCTTTGCGCGGGAGGACGAAAAAGCTGTACGCGATGGGCGGCCAATAAGATGTGCACGGGCGGGCAGCCGAAGATGTGTGCGGGTGGCTGAACAAGATAGTGCAGGTGGCGGCCTCGTGATGGTGTGTGCGCACGCGCAGGGGCTTCGGGGGTACGGGGAGGAGCACGCCCGAGCACGGTGAAGTCAAACGCCCCTCCCCGGTGTCTGCCCTGCAATAGCGCTGTGTTCCTGCTCTCCTCCGCTGGCAACCTGCTTCGCTGCGATCCTCTGCGAGGGAAAGGGTCGGCTGCCACTATATCAATCACACTATGAATGTACAGGAAATAATAAAAAAAAAGTGAAAACATTGAAAACGGAAAAATAATAAATAATAATAATGTAGGTAGGAGTGTGGATGACAATGGGGATAGCAAGCCAAAGAGCAGGGAGGGGAAGGTAGAAACAAAAAGGGGGGAGAGGGAAGGGAGGTAGCAAAGAGGTGGATGAATGCCCCCCAAAAGTATTGCCTTTGTGCACGTCCGCTCTCCCAAGCTCAGCGCTTGGGGAGACAAACAAAAACTGACTTTGAAGTGCACTCAGCAGAAGTCAATGCACACACACAGCCACACACAGCCACACACAGCCACACACAGCCACACACAAATAGCCCCCGATCCACGTTTGCAAAATGATGCAGGACACCCTGCGCTCAGGCTTGGAGAGTTGGTGATGTCACCGCTCTCAGCGGCAGCGTGGACGCAGCCTAATTTTGCAAGCGCGAGCTGTTGAAATATGTAAGTATTTATAGACATATTTGGATTTATATTGTTATACCGTTTAATAAAGGTTTTTTTTTTTTTTTTCATGTGATTTTGATTACGTTCAGGCAGGGGGGGGCCCGAGAAATTTTATGGATGAAAAGGGGGCTCGGCATAAAAAGTTTGCTCACCCCTGCACTAAGCTGCGCTTTCAGCTCATAGACCTCACATTATAAACGTGTAATTATAGTCTCACCTTAATGTAGTGTAAAAGAAAATGATGTACAGATTTGGTCGCATCTATTAACGCAGGTTAACGGTGGCAGAACGTTAACGCAGCTCTATTTAAACAAATGGCACAGCGCTATATTTCTTAAATGGGTGCAATTTATTGCATTATTTGTGTAATCTTATCAGGTGGTACAGGCCATACCCCGCATTCACGTACACAATGGGACCGGAGCATGTATGTAAAGTGAAAATGTACTTACAGTGAAGCACTCCCTTTTCCCCACTTATCGATGCATGTTACTGTACTGCAATCATCATATACGCGCATAACTGATGTAAATAACGCATGTGTAGCAGTCTCTACAGTCTCCCCGCTTGCGCACAGCTTTGGTACAGGTAGGGAGCCGGTATTGCTGTTCAGGACGTGCTGACAGGCGCATGCGCGAGCTGCCGTTTGCCTATTGGGTGATATGTCCTTACTCGCGAGTGTACTTAAAGTGAGTGTCCTTAAACCGGGGTATGCTTGTACACTTGTACAGGAAATCCTAAAGTTGATGTCCCTGGGGCAGCTGAGGGATTTTCCACCCATTCAGTCCTGGAGGGTCCTGCGCCCCCCTCCTGCATTTCCTAATCATGTGTTCGCTCCTTAGGCCTCGGATATTTTATTTATTTATCAAATGTTTTACAGGAAGGAAGCAATACTTGAAAATGAGGTAACTCTCAATGTATGTCCTGGGCACAGAGTTATGATGACAGATACATGGTTACAAATCCATAGTTACATTAAGTGAACATGGTATACATTATATACAAGGACATTGCATGCACAGTTAGAGATAATATATATATTATAGGCACATGTAACCGTTACAGACCAGATTAAAATGTGAGACAGCCTTAGTTTTGAAAGCACTTAGACTGGTAGCATCTGCAAGAGTCTCTGGTAGGTTGTTCCAGTTTTGGGGTGCATGGTAAGGCCGTGATTATACCCGAAGCGGCGGAGCGCAGAACGTTGTGCACCACCAAAACAAATAAAAGTTTTCCTATGAGCGCACACTAAGAATGGGTGACCAACGAGGCGGCCAAGTGCGCAAATTTTCGAACAGATCCAAGAATTTTATTTTCTGAAGCGATGGCAGCGTCATGTGAGCGGTTCAGCCAATGAGAGTGAACCCACTCACGTGACATCATGGCCTCGCCTCCCGATGCCTCCTGCCTGCAAGTGCAAGTTTCGGGCAGCGCATCGCATTGAGGTAGCGCGCGTGTCCCGCCGCCGGTGGTATAATGAAGGCCTATGAGGAGGAACGGACGGATACTTTGTTGAACCTTAGGACCATGAGCAGTCTGTTGGAGTCTGATCTCAGATGATAAGTGCTACACGTGGTAGGGGTGAGGAGCTTGTTCAGATAGGTGGGTAGCTTGCCGAGAAAGTATTTGAAGGCAAGACAGGAAAGATGAACTTTGCGCCTAGACTCTAGTGATGGCCAATCTAGTTCTTTGAGCATTTCGCAGTGATGTGTGTTGTCGTTGCAATTGGAGGACAAAGCGACATTGAATTGTAGAGGGTATCAAGGTTGCTAAGGTGGGTTTGGGGTGCTGTGCCATGTACTACAGTATGTCCCCATAGTCGATAATTTGCATTGGCTTCTGCTGTGTGATATAGTGCGTGTGCGACAGAGCACATGGCGTTGTGCGCGCCCTGTCGCCTGAGCGATCTGTGGACTTTAGATCGCTCGTGACGGGGAGGCGTGGCCGTGACATCACTAGGCCTTCCCTAATGTCTCTCACGGGAGACCAGGAGATTTTACACTTATTTGTACCGGGATCATTCGCTAGGCAAACAAGGTGGTAAGAACAAAATGCAGTTTATTCGGGTAAACCCGCGTACAACACAATGAATACACAAAATACAGCTAAAAGCACACTTGCTGGGGGTGAAATCTAGGCTCTACTAGGTGCAGGGCGAATGCTTCGGTACGCTTAACCTGACCGGGATATACACCCGGGCTTTCTGGTCCTCTTTTTGGCTTCAGTTCCTAGCCGCGACCGCTACGTTCCAAATGAGAACTTGAACTTCACGTCTGACTTAGTCTCTGCAGGGCAGACTTTTCCTAGCTTCAAAACCAAGCCGGTTGCTCTGGTATTCGTGACAGCAACTTTGAAAAGTCCGCCCTAGCTTCATCGACACAAGTCACTAGATCGTCTGGTTCTCTGACTGGGGTTTTCTCCTTACATACCCTCCACTGTTCTATGTTCAGCATGGAGGAAGGAGCGACCAATTGGAGCATGGGAAACCCTGCCGCCAACCGATAAGAATAGGGGCTCGTCCTTTGACTGATGCCAGAGGAGGGGACGGGCTAAGCCGGCTTGGGATGACCCGTGGGCGGGACATACGGATTGACCAATGGGAAAACGCGCCGACATTTTGCTGCTTCCCCTAGTCAACCCATTGTCACCTACTGGGCAGACTCCACTGAGTCTGGCAGATCAGAGTGTCCTCCCCGCAGGGGGTCTCTGTTCTCCGGACCCAGTACTAAGCCCTGCCCTGGCCACTTCACACCCCGACACCTCTCAACATCCCTTCTCCTCTCCGATGTCTATGCAGACTTCCCGGCACCTATATGGATGCCTGAGCTGGCTGAATAGACATTTATAGTAAAAGCACATGTAACGGTATTTCTGGCCCGGCCTGACTCACCCAATCTCACATTGGCCCCTGTGGTCTAACCGGTCCCCATTACAGTGTGATAGTGTCTGGTGGTGCACCTGTTGGCAACAGGACTCCTGAGTCTCCCGCATGATGGTGTGTGGGGAGGACCCGTCCAGACAGGCAGCTGAGGTAGTGTGCGGAGTCCTACCTAGTTCCAGTGCAGCGCCTCCACCTTATCAGGGTCCCTTCGGTCACTTGAGGATGGTCCTGACGAGGAACTCCTCTGTGGTGCTCCTCTCTGTACATTCACTCCACACATGTACACGAGAGGGTTTGTGATTAAGAGCATCTTTATTGGTTGAGGTGGGCTAACTGCCCCTCGCAGTAGTTTCTCTAGCCACTCATTGTCCCTCAGTGCTTCCCTTTGAAAGGTGTAATTCTCCTTTAATAGGGATTCCCAATCCCAGCCGGGATGTCTTTACCCTGTGCCAGGTCCCTGGACACAGTCTTCCTGTTCAGCTACTATAACATAACTCTCGCAGACTATTCAGAACTCCTACAGAACTCAGGACTCAGATAGAACTAACTATTAGACACAGTGCTGTGCCTTATGTACACTCTGGAAGCTGACACACCTCTGACATCACTAACCATGGAATCAGAGCATGTGACCACTCCCATCCATACACAGGGCACCCCACCAGGGTGTGAGGGCAAACCTCCATAATTACTGCTGGCATGCCCACAACTTACCAGGCCTTACTGTCAGCAGGAGAGATGACTGTAGCCATTTTAAATGACCGCTACATTCTCCCCCTGGTGAATCCCATCGTCCTCGCTGGGACCTAAATTTAAATGCCTTCTTCCAGGAAGCACTGTAACACATAACACATAATTGTTAACCTCACAGATTGTCCATTATACAAAAAAAAATGACCACAGTGACATCTCGCCAAGCCCGCCCCGACCAGCAGCCACGAGCCCGCAAAATGCCTTAGTACCCCCTAATAATAGTGGCTCGGGTCAGGTTTCTTAACCTCTCTACCACCCATGTCCAGGACCGTGACATGATAGTGCCTAGGCAGTCCCCTCTCGGGCCTATAGGTCACCCTGTGTTTGTGTATATTCCTCCCTATACTCCACACTCGCATCAGGTGATCTATTCTGTCCTCTGCCCTCCTTCCAGTAACGTCACTCCCCTTATTGACTAGGTACATCTCGATGGTTTCCCTAAGCCACCTTTCCCTGTTCTCTTCTATCTCCTCCATGAGGGGTTCAGGGACATAAGGGTACTCCAACCCGTGGGAAGACTTGTATCGAGCCATTATTGCCCGTTCCGCTCTACTGATCCTAATTAGGTCAGCCCTACCTGCCCTCCCAGGTAGCACCCATGACAGGGGTTCGTCAGGATCCACAGGGTCTGACAGTGTATCGGGACCCATGGGCTCTATCTCCCTGTGCTCAATCTTATACCACCGTTCCTGCAGCTCTCTGTCTCGCTGTTCAGGGGTGAATTCTCCCTTGGCCCACCAAAAGTCAACTACATCCTCCCTTCTAATAAGGAATCGCGTACGATCCATCCAGGCCGCATAACCTTCAAAGAGGGGGGCCCACCAACGGTGTTCCTTGAACCTATGTGAATCCCCTGAGTCACTCTCTTCCGCATCCCCCCATGAGAATACCCCCGATGTCCGTGCTGACCGTGGTACGGACCACCGTGATGATCCCAGGGCCTTGTCCTCTGTTTTATTGGTCACAGGAGGCAACCACCGGCCTACCGCGGCCTTGCCTAATTCTCCCCCTCCACGAGAAATGCCCTCCGTAGCGCAACTGCGCTGTCGTTCACCAGTCCGTCTCTCCTCCCCCCCCAAAGGTATGTCCACAAGTTCCAGACTAGGCGGGGACCCCGGGGAACATGTGATGGGGGCAGGGGTTTTACCTAGGGCGTGGGGTTGGGCGTAGGGGCAAGATGGGATACGCCACGGGACTACGACCCGTTCCCGGCTGTCCATGGACTGCTCCAAGGAGGATAGCTCACCCTCATCCGTCTGCGGGTCTCCCATCCAGCTCTTGGGCCCTTGAGGTGATCGGGGACATTCACCCGATCGCCGAAGCGTTGCTGCATCTTTCCCGTCTATTCCGCCGTCGCCACCGGAAATGATGTCCTCACCGAAACCGGAAGCGCCGCCATCTTGGGTGGGACCCCCATGCGGGATCTCTTCCAAGATGACGACATCCGGAAGCTCCGCCGTCGTCTCCACCGGAAGTGGTATCTCCTCCGCACGTGCGTCTTGGGCCTGGCACGGCCTTGTTTCCGCTACACCGTCTACCGGAGCAAGGTAAGTGAGTGGCTTTCTCTTACCATTCCGCAGGGGTGTAGGCGTCTCTCGCCCGTCGCCACCATGTCCTGAGGCGGAGGGACTCCGTCTCTCGGCTCGCCGATCTGCGGGGGACGCCCTGCTTTCCAGGCTGCTACTCACACTACGGGGTGTCGTCCTCCCCGGTTCTGTCCTGGGCCTCGATTTCACCTCCGCTAGCTCGCGGAGATCCTCATCCGAGTATTCTGCCTTCCCCGACTTAGGGGTCACCGATCGGGGCGATAGTCTTTTCTCAGTGCGGTCGGGGAGTGACCCGACCGTCTCGGTTGCTGCTGACCCAGCCGATTTAATCGACTCCAGTCCCCTTTCTCCGGGACTTGCACGATTGATCCACAGTGCACCAGGGGACTCGGCGGAGCGCCTAGCCGTATCCCCCGGGGGGTCAGCAGATTGGATCGGAATGAACGTCGGCATTGGCCATAAGTATAGTGTCCCGCATTGTGGGCAGCGTGCCGCCGTGTTAACAATGCCTTCGGGCAGCCCGCATTGTAGGCAGAGCCCGACCACCGTCTCGGTGTTAGCCACCCTGACTACCAGTACCCCGCCGGGTACCGAGTAGGGCTGGGTGGATACCATAGTTCCCACAGTGGAGGAGCAGGCCATTCTTTTGGTAGGGACCACTTTCAGTATGGGTCTCTCCAGGTCAGTGGTTCCTCGCAACTGACCGGTAGAAGCTTCTGGGCCAGCCACTTCCTGCTTCGGCTCCTCCTTCCGCTGGCATAGCTGGAACCCGCCCCCAGGGGTTGCAATTATGGGCGGATCCCACAGGGGAATAGCATGCCCCTTAATTAAGGCCGCGCCTTTCTCAGTCCTGGTGGGCGCAGTCTGCGTTTTCGCGCCAATTTCCTCATCAGAGTGGGATTCTTGGGCCGCGGCTAGTTCCCGCCTTCTCCTGGCAGCTGCTTTTCGTGCAAAATATCCCTCCTTTTTGCACGTTACCTCCGCGGCCGGAACTACTTCTTGTAGTGGCGCCGTCTGGATATCAGTCCCTGGGCCCAGTGGGTGCATTCCCACAGGCCATAATTGAAAGTCACTCCCCCTGGTGGAAATCAGGGGAGGGTCCCATAGACTAAGCGGTTGACTCAGCACAGGGGCCGAGTGAAGGCACTGTCCATGAAGGCGCAGTCGTAGCTTTCGCGCCATACCCCCCATCAGGGCGGGGCTCTGCTGTTCGCGCCATTCCCGGCCAGCTTTTTGCAAGTTCTGTATCAGCCATTTTCTCTGCGACTGGCCCATGCGGTCTCCCTAGCAAGCGGGAACCGCCATTTTGGGTGGCTTTTAAGCCCGAAATGTCAGTTTGTTTGCTCTTCTCGCTGGGTTCCCCCCCAGTTATCACAATGTCCTCACACTCTTCAAGGGTGGCCCCTCGGTGTCCCAGACAGGACAAAAACGGGGCAGCCACAGCCTTCGCTCCACTCCAGAGCAGATTAGTTAGAGACAGCTCAGCGACAGTTTGCTCTTCAGTGGGGCGCACGCCATGGGTGCCTTCCCCATCAGCCTCTGGTCGCCATTTTGGGCTCTCCGCACCACGCGGATCCTCCATTCCTTGGATTGTCACGCTCTCGTACCAATTATCATAC
The DNA here is from genome assembly GCF_040206685.1 of Ascaphus truei. Classification (NCBI taxonomy): domain Eukaryota; kingdom Metazoa; phylum Chordata; class Amphibia; order Anura; family Ascaphidae; genus Ascaphus; species Ascaphus truei. Next base: position 10,278 of record NW_027457035.1, read on the forward strand.
ATGGGGCTCCGCTCTGCGGGGCAGCCACCACACCAGTACAATAAAGATTGCTCAGATGCACCACCACATGTGTACCTGATCTAGGCTGGACTCATGTTGCACTACCTCAGGCTAGGCTCACTCTCTCAGTGTCTGCTGTAACTCCTTCCTCCCAGTCTGTGCTCCCTATGGTAAGTGTCTGGAATGGGCTAGAGTACTCTGGCTCTGCCATGCAGTACTTGGGGCGTCTACCTCTCTTGGTCAGCCTAGCGCAGACCCTCTCCAGGATTCCTGACCACGTTAACAGGCTATCCCTTCTGGCGTCCTACCAACTAGCACTACCTCAAAGTGACTCGGTCAGCTATAGCCCGGCTCCAGACCCCTCACTCCTTTCAGGCCCCTAGGTCGTCCCTGCGAACTGACTATACGCTGTCAGCCCCTGACCACCCCTAGGTCCGTCCCTACGCAGCACAGAGTGGCAGCAGACGCTCTCCCTGTTTCCCAGTGTGCCTAGCTAGAGCCTGTCCTGTTGACAGATCTGATCTCAGCAGCTCGCCTCCAAATGTAACGGTATTTCTGGCCCGGCCTGACCCACCCAATCTCACATTGGCCCCTGTGGTCTAACCGGTCCCCATTACAGTGTGATAGTGTCTGGTGGTGCACCTGTTGGCAACAGGACTCCTGAGTCTCCCGCATGATGGTGTGTGGGGAGGACCCATCCAGACAGGCAGCTGAGGTAGTGTGCGGAGTCCTACCTAGTTCCAGTGCAGCGCCTCCACCTCATCAGGGTCCCTTCGGTCACTTGGGGATGGTCCTGACGAGGAACTCCTCTGTGGTGCTCCTCTCTGTACATTCACTCCACACATGTACAAGAGAGGGTTTGTGATTAAGAGCATCTTTATTGGTTGAGGTGGGCTAACTGCCCCTCGCAGTAGTTTCTCTAGCCACTCATTGTCCCTCAGTGCTTCCCTTTGAAAGGTGTAATTCTCCTTTAATAGGGATTCCCTATCCCAGCCGGGATGTCTTTACCCTGTGCCAGGTCCCTGGACACAGTCTTCCTGTTCAGCTACTATAACATAACTCTCGCAGACTATTCAGAACTCCTACAGAACTCAGGACTCAGATAGAACTAACTATTAGACACAGTGCTGTGCCTTATGTACACTCTGGAAGCTGACACACCTCTGACATCACTAACCATGGAATCAGAGCATGTGACCACTCCCATCCATACACAGGGCACCCCACCAGGGTGTGAGGGCAAACCTCCATAATTACTGCTGGCATGCCCACAACTTACCAGGCCTTACTGTCAGCAGGAGAGATGACTGTAGCCATTTTACATGACCGCTACACACAAATGAAATAAAACATACTTTAATACATAGGATAACTTGGGCAGACTCATAGCTGTAAGGGAAATAGGACTGGGATATCTGGGCTTGAAAATCAGGAGTCACTGGGCAGCCCTGGTGTAATTCAACCCACGTACTGGCAAATCATGCCTGCACGCCAGGGAGAATTAGGAGACTACTGATATCTTTGCCCCCCCCAAACTCCTGCAAACAACATGATTGCATTTCTACCCAAATATCTCACCTAAAACTTACATATAGAACGTTTCATGAGTCTTAGGCTCAGGGAACATGAAAAGTGGAAACGAAGCAAAAGGAAAAAGCAGGCACTAATACTCCGGAAAGTAAAAAAAGGTTGAATGAAATCCAGGAGAGCGTGTGCCCATAAAGACTATTTTAATGGAAACCACAAAAAATATACAGCTACATTACGGGGTACACAAACCCCCACCAACGCGGCTCGAATTGCGTTGGTGGGGGTCTGTGTACCCCGTAATGTAGCTGTATTTTTTTTGTGGTTTCCATTAAAATAGTCTTTTTTTATGGGCACACGCTCTCCTGGATTTCATTCAACCTTTTTTTACTTTCCCGAGTATTAGTGCCTGCTTTTTCCTTTTGCTTCGTGTCAAGTCATCCAGAAAAAACAGAAGCACACCCCCTACTGTGAAAGAAGAAACCTGGACAGCCAAAAGGACATTACCAACTCTAACTGTGAGTTATTTTATCACAAGCACATTCTCCATTCTGACATTATATGCTGGGACACTTTATTGTGTGGCCCCTTACTACAGTGCTCGTGGGGGCCCTAGCCCACTAGTCAGATTACAATGGAGCAGTGATTAATACATGATTGTTCTGTGTCCTATGGATTGGCTATCCCTTATCCATTATCCACTGGGTTTTCATTTCAGGAATCATTATATACATTTATTGAACGTTACAATTTTTGTACTACATATTTTGAGGTTTTTTTTGAGAGCACCACACATTTTTTCCATTTTTCTATGAAAAGTGGAAAGGCAGGGGACACTTTAACGTTCACATGTTATAATGCCGGGCCCCTGGCTTATGGTGCCAGGTAGCTGCCAGGGGCCCACCGTTCCAGTGGTAACCTTTATTGTATAGCCTGGTTACCCCCTTTATCGTATAGCCTGGCACCCCCTTTGGAGGGAAGTATTATGGGAAATGGGGGGGTCCCAGAGCTGAAATGAATGCGGTTCAGCTTGGGGAGACCCTCTGCTTCAATCCTGTTTTAAAAAAATTTTTTTTTATAAAAAGCGAGTGACTTGCTCCTTCAGAATACTGATTTTCATGTTCGGTTAAAGCCTTACTTCACAAATGTAGTAAAGTGCTTTAAAACATTTTTTTGATTTCAACCTTCCTCAGCGATCTCATCTGTCTATCTTAACCTTGTGTCGCCCTGCTCCTTACTTCCCTTCTCCTTTCCCACTCAACCTGTCTTCACCAACCTACTAACACTTCTCTACCTCCTTTGATACCTAACCTACCAAGTCCTACTTCACGTCCCCCTTCACTCCACTTCCAGTCACCACTCCCACTATCTAACTTGCACATTTCTATAGCTTTCTGATTTCCTCACTTCTCCACATTTATTCTTCTTTCTTTCTAGCTCCCTACTTCCTCTCCTCCTTGCTCTCCCCTCTACCACTTCCTTACTACTTGCTGCATCCCTACCCCACTTTAAATTCAAGTCTACTTCCTTACTCCTTCTTATAGTATTGTCTCCTTAAATGTCTCCACTTCGGCTTATTTCCTCTCATCTACTTGCTTTTATCCTCTTACTAACTCCCTCTCTATCACTCACCCTGCCCTTACTCGCTTAATGGTTCTGCCGCTACGGCGCTATACTAATTCCCTTCCCGTATGTCTTTCTATTCTTCCCAGACGCAAAATTCAAAAAGCCCGCGTCGGGCCGGTGAGGTGACTAATCCAGGCCTGCGCGGGTCATCCGGCGCATTCTGGACGCCTTGATGGGCTTACGGCTGTCCTTGGTCTTGCTGGTGACGTCATCTGGTCGCGCCGGTGGGAGCTGGTTCCGCGCCACCTCCAAGATGGCGCCGCTCCTTCCGGGGCACAGCTGTGATGCGTATCCGGGGGGCGGCCATTTTGGAAGACGTCTCTCACCAGTGCGGAGGTGCGTGCGCCCGCTCCTGTTTCCCGCTCACCGCTCTCTTCCTGCTCCTGCGGTTCACTGTGGATTCCCGCCTTCTAGAGCTGCTTCGCCATCTTGTGTCGGGGGCCGCCATCATCAGAAAGGTAGGCCGCAAATTTTCTCACCAGGGATTCAGTTTCAGCGCAGGTTGCTTGATCACTGGACATCTGTAGTTGGGGTGTCGGGGATCACCGCTCTTTCACTCGGGGGTGAGTTTCTTTATTTGGTGACAGCTTCACCGTGGCCGGGGACCAGACCTCAAGTAGGGGGACGAGAACTGGAGGAGAAGCAAAGAAACACAGGTTGCTGAGGCCATGACACCGAGGGATTAGCCTGATACACTACAGGGGTGAACAAAGCCGGGACAGACTCTGGTTATGCATAGTATATGTTAGGTTTTATTCATTCAAGCTCAGGAAGAGCGAGGCAGGAGTGGGGGGGAGTGACCTGCTTCAAAAATCCGCATGGGCCACGCACTAGGGGGGAGGAGGGTGGATCTCCTGGGCCCTAGGGAAGTCCTTTGGGACTGGACGCGGTGGGTGAGTGAACTTCATCCCACGTTTCCTCCGGGCGGTTGGAGAGGAGTCCAGCTTCCCAAAGGCGGTGATCTCGTCAAGGAGGCGACGTCGCCGAGACAACGAGAATTCTACTGTCTTTTGTCTTGTCTAGTGTTTGTTGTGTCCCCCCAGGTGTACCCTCTTGTGTGCTCCCCCTTGTGTATTGCTGTAGGTGGTGAAGTGAGGTATTGCAGTTCGAGAAGAAGAGGAGGTCGGGATTCTGGTCCAGGTGCATCAATCAAGAACAGATATCGGCAGCAAAGTCATCTCATACTTTTAAATGAGTAAGGAACTCAGGCTAGTATCACATAACATTAAGGGGTTTAACAGCCCGGTTAAACGCAGAATCGCCTTCCGAGATTATAAGCGTAAAGGGGCAGAAATTCTGTTTCTGCAAGAAACACACTTCTCTCAAGACAACTACCCCAAATTCCTGGATAAGGACTACCCGACACACTTTTTGTCTTCCGCGAAAGTCAAAAAAAAAGGGGTGGCCATACTAATTCATAAAAGAATACCGTTCGTACCCGATAGGACTTTCAAAGATAAAGAGGGCAGATTCCTCATAGTAAGAGGTGCAATCCAAGGGTTCCCAATTACTCTAGCAACAATATATGCCCCTAATGAGACGGCCCCCGTTTTTTTCTCTACCTTCTTTGGGAAACTCAACAAAGTGGCCAGAGGTAATATCATTGTCGCTGGAGACTTGAACAGGGCACTACGGGAGGACCTTGACAGATGTTCATCCACTAATATTACACACAGATCTGACATACTAACAATTAAAAAAGGGTTACGTGACTGCCAACTACTCGACATCTGGAGGGAACAACACCAGAGACTGAGAGAATACACCTTCTACTCACACCCACATGACACATATAGCAGGATAGATTACTTCCTTGTATCCAACAGAATGGTCCCTGGGGTCTCTCGCACCGAGATCCATGATATTTCATGGTCAGACCATGCATCTATAGAGCTGCGGTGCACACTAATCCCACTAGACAGACCTAGAGCGAACTGGAAACTAAACGAAATCTTGCTGAAAATCCCAGCCCTACAGGTGGAAATTGGGGAAAAGCTCACACAATACTTCGAGGAGAATGAGTGGAGTGTGGCTACGCACTCCAGACTGTGGGAGGCCCATAAGGCTACCCTCAGGGGGGTCATTATGAATCTGGCCGCTAAACGGAAAAGAGAACGGGAGGGAAAAATTTTGAAGCTAGAGGAACAGCTAGCAGAGCTTTCCTCCCTCCACAAAAAAATAAGAATGCCCACACGTTAACTCAAATACTAGCCACTAAAACTAGTCTTAACCTCCTCCTCTCCGCCCAGGCCGAGAAGGAATTGACCTGGTCCAAGCGGAAATTTTATGAAAAAGCTAACAAGCCTGACACACTACTTGCCAATAAGCTAAAAAAACAAGCTTCCAAACTATCACATTCACGCAATTCGAAACCAAGATGGGGACCTTACCTCCATCCCAGCGAACATAGCAGGGGAATTCAAAAAGTATTACGAAATATTATACAATGGAGATAAGGTAACCCATAATCCGAAAACAAAGGAGGATTTACGGACCTTCTTAATAGAGGCACATTTACCCATTTTGAAGAGATGCGAAAGGGAGGCACTCCAGTCGGACTTCACGATGGAGGAACTCTCTGGGGTCATCAAAGCACTAAAACCGGCTAAAGCCCCAGGGCCAGATGGCTTTTCGAACTTATATTACAATAAATATTTAAAAATTCTAGCCCCCCACATGTTAAAGTTATTCAATGAAATCTTAGCAGGGGCCTCATTCCCAGCACAAATGCTCCAAGCCTCAATATCGGTGATCCATAAACCCGGAAAGGACCCGGCAGACTGTAAGAGCTACCGGCCCATTTCACTGATTAACTTGGACCTCAAAATATACTCTAAACTTATAGCCAACAGGGTGGGTAGTGTTCTTCCCGGGTTAATTCACACGGATCAAGTAGGGTTTATCGGAGGTAGACAAGCGGCAGATAACACCAGGAGAATTATTGACCTAATTGATCTGGCCCAAAAAGAAAAAATTCACTCCATGGTGTTAAGTCTGGACGCTGAAAAAGCCTTCGATAGAATAGATTGGCCCTACCTATCGGAAACACTGAGAGCATTTGGCTTTGAGGGACGCCTCCTGCAGGCCATCCTGGCGTTGTATAAAAACCCAACAGCAAGAGTGAGATATCAAGGTTTCCCCTCAGAACAGTTTGAAATCAAAAGCGGAACACGTCAAGGATGCCCGCTGTCGCCACTACTGTTCGCCTTATGTATAGAGCCTTTGGCGGCACACATCAGAAATAACCCAGATATCTCTGGTATCCCTGTGGGAGACCAAATGCACAAAGCCGCTCTATATGCGGACGATGTCATTCTCACAATAGCCAAATCTCTCACATCTCTCCCAAATGTATTCAACATACTGGGCAAATTTAACCAAATTTCGGGATTTAAGATCAATCAGTCTAAATCAGAAGCCCTCAATATTAATCTACCAAAAGAAGTTGAAAAACTGATTGACCTCAATTTTCAGTTCAAATGGCAACCCTCCGCTATCAAATATTTAGGGGTTTATCTCACAAGGGAGTACAAAACTTTATATAAAGCAAATTTCCCCAAGATCATAAAGACGCTGGGGGAGGATCTCCGAACCTGGATGAAGGGGAGCATCTCATGGATTGGGAGGATACATAGCGTGAAAATGAATCTCCTCCCAAAGATGCTATATCTTTTCCAGAGTCTCCCTATCCCTTTGGTGCAGGCGGACATCCTCTCCCTCCAGTCAAAAATTATAAAATTTATTTGGAACGGGAAAAACCCAAGAATTGCTAAAGGAATATTAAAACGTCCCATTCATCCTGCGGAGGGTGAGCGGTGCCTTGCTTGCAGGCCTACTATAAAGCAGCCCAATTAGGGCAGATTTTCCAATGGCACACAGACCCAAGCCTACGGAGATGGGTTGAGTTGGAGAAGAGATGCTGTGCACCAATTGAAATCCGAAATTTAATCTGGCTACCCAGAGAAGGGGTACGCAAGATAAACAATCCGCTGCAGACCATGGTCAATTCATTATAAGTTTGGGAGGCCACGAAATTCAAATGTAATTTGACTACCAAAACATCATTAATGACACCAATAGTGGGCAACCCAGACTTCGCTCCGGACCTGAATAGCAAAAATTTCTTGATATGGACTCAGAAGGGCTTCTCCCGTCTAAAAGATCTGGAGGGCATAACGACCATACAAACATTTGACCAAATTAAATCCTCTAAGAATATCCCAAACAAATTTTTTAGGTACCTTCAGATCAGAGATTTCTACAATAAAACGCCAATTCGACCGGCGCGAACAAATTTTGAGCAGCTGTGTTCCAGAGATACGGACACAAGGGGACTCACATCTAGAATGTACAGGGAAGTGATCTGCCAGAAGTCGCCCATTGACAATAGACTGAGTTACATGAGACACTGGGAATCAGACCTAGGAGAGACTTTAGAGGACGACGAATGGGACAGAATTATACAGGCGGCGGCGAAAAGCTCAATCTGCACCACATTAAAGGAGAACGCATATAAAGTCCTTATGAGGTGGTATTACACTCCGACGCGCTTAGCGAAATTTGTAAAAGGCTACTCCCCTCTCTGCCCTAAACAGTGTGGGGAAGCAGCTGACCTCCGACATATGTTGTGGTCTTGCACTAAGGGGGCCCCTATTTGGGAACAAATCAGAGATTGGATTCAGCGGATTCTCGATTTGGAGATCCCCCTGGACCCGTGGCTGTTCCTATTGGGCATGCGGATCCAGGGTCTGTCAAATGCGTCGCATAAATTAATCGCGCATTTTGCTACAGCCACAAGATGTGAGATCGCAGCATTATGGAAACAGCAGGAGATACCAATTATCCCTAAGATCAAAAACAGAATTTGGCATGTCTGCCGGATGGAACAATTAACGAGTTTAGTTAATGACTCCGGCACAAATGTTCTAAAGGTCTGGGATCCATGGTTGACCCAGGTAGACATCCCAGGAGTGGACGCCACCTCAATCTTGCACTAATTAAACTAGGTGCATTCTCCTTTAAGGGCAGATTAGACAACACGACTCAGCGACGCACAGTTAGCAGACCTTCATGTAGTCATAGAATAGGGAAAAACAATTAAAAGAAAGAAACCTCAGAAGAACCTGTCCCAGTTAAAACCCTTAGCTATTGCCTAAAAGGTTGAACAAGAGATATCTAAAAAACTGCACCAGAGCCTGGCAACCTACCACCTCCCTCCCACCCCTAACCTCTTTCCCTGTCCCCTTGTCAAGTTCGTCTGGTCTTGTTTGTAAAGTGTTAAGTGGATGTGTCTTCGAGGCGTCATTACATGTGTTTAACAAAACTGGAAATGTAATAATGGGCTGTGGAACATTGGCTGTATTTGTACTTTCCAATAAAAATTTAAAGTTGAAAAAACAAACAAACATTTTTTTATATTGCATTGAGTAATGGAAACCCAGGACAGTGTTGGTGCTAGCTAGATATAAACACTCCAGACATGTACAGTACCAATCTTTAAACCCTTGGGTATTTAATGTTGGTACAGATAAGAAGCATGGCTTACTCCAACCCGTTTACCCTGTGGTCAAAATATTAGTACAGCTCAACCCCGTTATAGCGCAATCTGCTATAGCGCGATTATTAAGGGTTTCATATTTTTTTTTTTCATTTACAAACCTACTTTACATCCCTATCATTAAAATATATATATATATATATATATATATATATATACACACACACACACACACACACACACACACACACACACACACACACACACACACACACACAGTTAGGTCCGGAAATAATTGGACACTGACAGAATTTTCATAATTTTGGCTCTGTACGCCACCACAATGGATTTGAAATGAAACAACTGAGATGCAATAGAAGTGTAGACTTTCAGCTTTAATTCAAGGGGTTGAACAAAAATATCGTATGAAACGTTTAGGAATTGCAACCATTTTCATACACAGTCCCCTTATTTCAGGGGCTCAAATGTAATTGGACAAATTAACACAATCATAAATAAAATGTTAATTTTTAATACTTTGTCGAGAATCCTTTGCAGGCAATGACTGAAGTCTGGAACGCATGGACATCACCAAACGCTGGGTTTCCTCCTTTGTGATGCTTTGCCAGGCCTTTACTGCAGCTGTCTTCAGTTGTTGTTTGTTCGTGAGTCTTTCTGCATTAAGTTTTGTCTTCAGCAAGTGAAATGCATGCTCGATCGGGTTGAGATCAGGTGATTGACTCGGCCATTGCAGAATATTTCACTTCTTTGCCTTAAAAACATCCTGGGTTTCTTTCGCAGTATGTTTTGGGTCATTGTCCATCTGTAAAGTGAAGCGCCGTCCAATCAACTTCACTGAATTTGGCTGAATCTGAGCAGACAATATATCCCTATACACTTCAGAATTCATCCGGCTGCTTCTGTCTTCGTTCACATCATCAAAAACCACTAGTGACCCAGTGCCATTGTAAACCATGCATGCCCATGCCATCACTGCCTCCACCGTGTTTTTCAGATGATGTGGTACACAGCAACTCTCTTTTTTAGATGTCCTCATTACACAGACTAATGGGGAGTTACATACTGATCTTTTTAGAAAGGATACATACAGAAATGCCATTTTAAGGGCAGATAACCATCATCCTCCTTCTCTTATTGATGCATTACCTTTTTCACAGAAAGTCCGGGTCTGCAAAATCACGAGCAGGAAGGATAATATTGAACCAGCTATTGGAGAACTACGTAGTAGATTCCTGGCTAGGGGATATCCTCCTGCTGTGTTAGACCGGGCACTGGATAAAGAGGTAAGTGCTACCAAAAATAAGAAGGAGGACAGGCTTGTATTTACCACTACGTACAGTCATAAGCGAAGCAGAGGAAAAGACCTCCCAGCCCGACGCTACAAGCCTGGTAGACAGCGTGTATCACGCGCAGGCTGTATTAACCCCCAGCACATCGGAGACCAACCATGTAGGAATAAGCACTGTAGCTGTGATGAATCCTTGATCACATTGAACGGGAAAACACTGGACACGATGGGCCCTTGGTCCCTCTAAGGATTCATTTTGCTGGGGGTTAATACAGCATGCGCGTGATACACGCTATCTACCAGGATTGTAACATTGGGCTGGGAGGTCTTTTCCTCTGCTTCGCATATTGCTGGTTTGGCCACGGCTGCTCAGCCTGGAATTAAGACTTTCATTATTGACATTATAAGAAGAGGCTTATACCCCGTGAATATGTATGTAATCACTTAATTGGTGATTTGAGAACTGGAGTGCTATCGTTATTTTTTTTTCTAACCATTTATTTATTTATTTTTTGTGGCATCTATTTATTCACATTTTTTCTTTCTGTGGAACATTTTTTTTTATTTCTCTGGAGTGAGTATTCGTGCTATTCCTATCCTGTGTGTTTTTTATTATGGAAGATTATGTAGAAGTGGAGGATGAGGAAGGGGTTACTGATACCTATGCCTTTAACTGTGGAGACACTCACCGTCAGAGGAGGGCAGAGTCAGTTTTTGATGAAGGTGCTAATTTCATCTGTGAAGAGCCTGCTGACTTAATTACCCACTTCCTTACATTGGAAAAACTGTTATCACAGGACATTAGGTATTGGTGGGACATTACCACTCTTGAGAACTATGCTAGAGTTAAAAGGATTCCGTGAGGCTTACGCTTGAAAAAGGTACCGTCCTTTGGCTTTATTAATAAAGATTTTGAGAATGACTGGAAAGCCATATTAGATCATTGCTCATTTAAGCTAATCAAATTGATCATTAAGTATAAGCTAAATTAAAAAAAAGAAAGTGAGAGCCAATGTGAAAGTCCTACAGGATAAATTGAAAGGTTGCAGAAAAATGGAGAATTTTATTAAATATGACCAAACACTTTTAAGCAACGTGGGTGCTATGGAAAAGTCTCTAATGATTAAGAAACAACAAAAGTTTGATAGGGACAAGATAGACTATGAGAAGCAGCAAGTTTATATATGGCAACGCTACACTACAAACGCACAAAAGTCACAACCAAAATCTGGTTCTAAATATCAGAATAATAAAAAACAAGGTGACTCCAAGAACCCGAATAAATCCATCCTAAAACGCCATGGAAACGCTTCCAGTTTTGAGTCAGATGGTTCTGACTATGAGAGTCGTTCACTAGGCGTTTCCTTTTGTGATGATGATGATAATTGGCGAGTTAGATCTACCTCCCCTGAAACCGACTCTTCACAAAAATCTGTTATGATGCCCTCTCGGAAAGAAGATAAACCTTCATACTCCTTGTTTCAAAAGGAGTCAAAAAACGAAAGAGGACAAGGAGATCATCAAAGAAGAGAAGGGGGGAGGGGGATCCGGGGGATCGAGCAAAAGAAAGAAATATGCATAGGAGAAGTTGTGGATAATGTTATCAACATTTCACATAAGACTCTTACAGATGACCAGATTGCGGTTCTAAATAGAGGTTTAAATTTTGCCCCATACCAAGATTTTAATTTATTCAATACCATCATTGATCTCCAAAAATTAATTCGCAAATTGTCTCTTAAAAAATATTTTAATAGAAAAAAGGGACAACAGAGGTTCCACTATATTCCACTGATAGAGGTCTAGCTGAGAATGTTGATGGTATTGATGTTTCAATGGAGAATTTGGATTTGCATTCATTTCGTGAACAATGTGCTTTATCAGATCTTAGAGATCTTTATGATGAACAAAATCAGGATTTGGAGCCTGAGATCCCTTCCTCATTCAGCTTCTTTGGGCAATTACACTTAGGTCTTAAGAAGAAATCAACCTTTTGCCCTCATATTTTTAACAATCATAATATTAAGACCTTTGAGAAGCTGGTTGAGAGGGATCTCAGGTTATTGGCTAGGGGTATTGTACCCCGGGGGGTTCCCTCTTTAAATAAAATGAATCTGTCAGATATTGACTTCCAGGAGATGATTGCCCTCAGGGAAGATAGGTCTATTACAATCAAAAAGGCTGATAAGGGAGGGGCCATTGTGGTGCTCTCTTCTTCAGATTATCAGGCAGAGGCACTTAGATTACTTGAGGATGTTGAATCTTATACAAAATTGACATGATCCCACATGTGAGTTTTTACACCTTTTGAAAGAGATTCTTGAAGAAGGAAAGGCCCTATTTGTACTTAACACAAAGGAATATGAGTTTCTCTACAATGCCTCACCTATTGTGCCCATCTTCCACCATCTCCCAAAGATCCATAAGTCACTTGTCCGCCCTCCTGGGCGGCCCATTGTGGCCAGTATTGGATCTTTGGGAGATGGGTTATCACGCTACATTGATGGTTTTTTACAGCCACTGGTAAAAAATCTGCCTTCTTTTCTGAGAGATTCTATGGATCTTTTATCCGCTATAAAAAATGTTATGATAGAAAAAATTAAACTAAACATATACTAAGCGCTTAACCTATTAGCCTAACTTAACAATACACGATAATGATGGATAAGTGCTCTAAATGTTGGAATTCCCTTACAAAGATACAACAATAAACTAGTGAATTCTACAGACTAATATAACAAACTGAGAAGACGGCTGCCTAAGGATTGAAAAACCACAAACCTATCCACAAGGTAAGTACAACAATAGCTTAAAAACAAAAATAAAACAAACAATGAAAGAAAACAGAAATAGTCCTTGGCGCACTATCTGGTATATAAACCTGCAGAAAAATGAAGTCCAAAGATCTTGGTAGTGAGGATTGTTGGTCCGGAATCCAATCGTGCATCTAAAGACTTAGTAAACAATTATTTGGAAGTCTGACTCCTCCTCCCTGTCAGACTTCCAAATAATTGTTTACTAAGTCTTTAGATGCAGCTGTGCATGACCAGTCCATTAAGGCTTTTTCCTCATATTAGAGAGTCTACATACAGAAGGTCATTATTGCTCAGAGGGAAGAACGTAACATTTCTGAATACTTCACATCTGGAGTGGTCACCAGTCCTTCCAAGACATTGACCCCAAAACACATCTGCAACATTCATTAAGATCCAGCTTTGAACCCAATCATATTGGTCTGGCATGCATTAAAGCATCATTCGCACAAATCTGATTCCACCACCTCAGAGGACTTTGAGTACGATTGGATTCCGGACCAACAATCCTCACTACCAAGATCTTTGGACTTCATTTTTCTGTCAGGTTTATATACCAGATAGTGCGCCAAGGACTATTTCTGTTTTCTTTCGTTATTTATTTTATTTTTGTTTTTAAGATATAAAAAATGTTAGTTGGAAAAAGACTTTTAGATGGGTGACATTGGACGTGATGTCACTTTACTCAATCATAGATCACGAGCAAGGGATTCGAGCAGTGGAATTTTTTCTTGATGCTTCTACATTGTCCATTTCATTACGTGCCTTTCTTTTGGATTCTATTATGTTTCTGCTCACCCATAATTATTTTTCTTTTGATGCACAATTTTATCTTCAGACACGGGGTACTGCTATGGGGACGTCATTTGCCCCCTCTTATGCTAATTTGTTTGTGGGTCTTTGGGAATCCACACACATTTTCGGTGCTGATAATTCTTTTCGTCATCAGATTATTTTCTATAAACGGTATATTGACGATTTGATTATGATTTGGGATGGGGATTTATTATCACTGCATGCCTTTATTCATACACTTAATACTAATTCTTTAAATCTTAAATTTACTTATGAAGAACACATGAATCACATCAATTATTTAGACATTACTTTATTTATTGACACGACAGGCACTATTCAAACGGACATTTTTAGAAAGCCTCATTCACGTAATACTTTATTGGAAGCAGACAGCAGTCATTCTAAATCATTCATTCGAAGTATACCCAAGGCTGAATTCCTTCGACTAAGACGGCTTTGTTCAAATGACGATTTATTTGAGCATCAAGCAGAGGAATTAAAAACTCGATTTGCTCAAAGAAAATATAATCACACTGATATTGAAGCAGCATATCTGTGTGTCAAATCTACAAACAGGATCGATTTGTTATCGAACTCGTCTGTGAAGTTCAAGAAGAAACATTAATTGGATAGAGTGACGTCTCCTCTATTTGTCACCCAGTTTAGTCGCCAGGCTGAACAGATTCGTTCTATCATTTATAAACATTGGGGGACCCTCACTCTTGATAAGGACCTACATAGTTCAGTTAACCAGGGTCCAGCCATTACTTTTAGGAAATCCAAATCCTTATCTGACTATCTTTCTCCAAGATTGTTTGACTCTAAGAAGTCTAACAAATCTGTTAAAATAAAAGGTTTTTTTAAATGTGGAAAATGTTGCGTTTGCTGCTATGCGAAACCAATTACGTCTATTAAGACTATTTATTCTAAAAAGAACTATAGGATCCCATCCTTTATTAATTGTGACTCACAATTTGTCATATACTTTCTTACCTGTGGCTGTGGCCAAGGGTACGTGGGCTGCACTATACGCCCTGTTAAAAACAGAATCATGGAGCATATACGTTCCATTAAAAGAAAAGATTTCATGTTACCAGTTTCAAAACATTTTACTGACTGTCCTTCAGGAGGTCTATCAAATGTTCATTTTTCTGCTGTAGAACTGGTGCCCATGCCCATGAGAGGGGGTGATAGATTAAAGCTCCTCAACCAGCGGGAGATGTTTTGGATCCATTCTTTGGATACATTATCCCCTGCAGGAATTAATACAGAATGGGATCTAGAAAAGGTGAAGGGAAACACAAAATGGATGTGCCCCCTAAAAGAATTCACTTAAATGCACACCATAACAGTGTAAAAATTAACTTTTAATAAATTTACTTAAAACATATATTACCAAAGTAATGTGTAATGTGAATTAAAAATATATTAAATCAACGCTATCAGGCAACCTTGTCGTCAGTTATAAGTTCATACTATCCCATTTAACCACTTAATAATGGTGGGATATGGAGGACACAGATTGCTAGGAGTCAGGGTGTTAACCCCTCTGGAGCAACGGTGAGACCCAATAATGGAAGTGTATAGATGTACACAAGTGAGTGGCCAATGGGTTAAATGTCCAGCTACCTTGCTAGATCAGCCAGCACTGCGCACTATAATGGAGACTTTAGTGTGTTAAAATAAGAGTGCTAGAGTGATAAAGCTGGCAAATGCAGTGATAATGGTAGTACATACACTGCTTGTCCGGGATGGGAAGGGAGCGAAGATAGCAGGGATACACCATGAAAAATAAAAAATAAATGCATACAATAGTGTAATAAGTTCTTTTCAATCTGGATAAAACATGTATGTCTTGGCTCTATAGCAATGCCTACTTACAGCAGGTCAAAAGGTAAAAAGCATTGATCTACACAGCAGGTAGAAAGGTGTCAGGATCTTCAGGAACAACAGCCCAGGTTTACAGCATAAGAAATCAGCACCTCAGCTCAGACGTCAGTAGATGTGAGTGGATCAGAGACATGCAAAAGACAAAATGTCCTGGGGGTTTGTGTTTACCTGGACACAGGTGGGCGGTGCTTTTGAGGGTGTAAACCATATAAGAGTTTGATTAAGACCAGTGAAACTACTCTTTGATAAAGCGCACCATGCGAGAGGTTTCTCTTTTTAATTAGTTATGTCCCAATAAATAATTTGTTATTTTTTCTATTAGCCTCCAGTTCTCGTTTTTTCATAGTTGTGATCCAAGTCTTTTCCTTCCTGCTTACTACGTACAGTCAAGCTGGTGGTTTTATTAAATCTACCAGTCTTAAACACTGGCATATTCTGCAAAATGATGATATATTATCTGAAAGTTGCTGTGTACCACCAATGGTGGCATTCAAAAGAGGGAGGAATCTGGCGGATAGCCTGATACATGCAGATAATGAGGGTAACTACAGAACTCCTCATTTTCTGGAGGGTGGCAGACCGGGTAACTTTAGATGCATGAGCTGCTCGGTCTGTAACAGTCTGACTACCGGTAGTCAATTCAGTCACCCCCCAAAGCGGGAGAATCATAAAAATTAAAAATAGACGCCCCACAGCGTGTGCTCCGCTGCTACAGAGACTGGAACAGTGAAAGACATTATTGCTTGGCACGGCGAATTGGCTGTACTGCTGTTCAGCTGAACTGGAGACCTCCTAAGTACTACCTTGAGGCTGAGGGCTGTACTAACAGCTAACCGATTGGAAGACCACCCAGGCCCTACCCCCGAGGCTGAGGGATTGAGAAGGAGAGAGCCACGACATCTCTATTGGCGTCCGTTGGTGCTTGGGTAACATTAACCCTGAAATGATTGTTTTTTCTATCTAAATGTACGCTTAATACTCACCTTTATTTTGTGGTTACTAATATAATTTTTAATGCACTATGAGCGTTGTGCGCTGTGTTTTTTTGTATTTCTGTTTGCTATTAGGGGGTATTTGAGCCATCCCTGGTGCCACAGCTGCAGACGTTCCATATACTCTACGTGTTTAAAGGTCACCTCTTTTTGTACATCACTATATCACCTCACTTTTATTGATTGTAGTAGCGCACTATATCTTTTCACATTTTCTCACTCCAGATAGGGAGACTTTCTTATTGAGACGTGAAGCATTCTGGATACATGCTTTAAATACCAGCAACGGTATGGGTCTTAATGAGCAACAGAATTTAAAATGCTTCCTTAATAGAAGGTAATTTTTTGTCTTTCTACAGGCATATTTGATCTTGCACCATCCATGGACTCTGCACTTACCTATTGGGAAAATTATCCTTTTTGTGTGGTTTTTTTCCCTTCCCTCCCTCCCCCTTCTCTCCCCCCCCCCCCTGGCTGTGTGTACCCATTTCTGACTAGGTATACACACTAGTATATTCTAAATACTGATGTACTGCATATTCTTATGTGGCATTTCACGGTAACTTTGCAGGATTATACTGATGTCATCAGCAGTATACAGTCACATGTTTTTAATAGTATATTGCTGTATTAGTTTTGTGCACATATGCTTTATGAATATTTTGGTGTGTGGTTTATTTACACTTTCAGGGTGATTTATAGGAGTGTGTCACTCCTCCCTGCTCTGACACTGATCCCATGGCGACGGATACATCTTTGTCCAGCCCTGTGAGTACAGTCTTGATTGGTGCACACCCCCCCCTTCCCCCCGACGGGCGGGTCACGCTGACGTCATCATGGGGGAGTGTTCAGTCTGGGGAGAGGTGTGGCTGTGGCTGCATTCCTCCAAGACAGCTCTATGCTGTATTGCCAGGGATTTAGACCTAGACGTCTGACGTCACTAGGGGGCGCCATATGGTAGCTCTGACATCACTAGGGGGCGCCATATGGTAGCTCTGACGTCACTAGGGGGCGTCAACATCCTGGTTATGTGGCAGAGCGGGGAGAGTATCAGGGGGGTGGTATATATTGTGACTGTTTTCTTGTGTTTGGTAGCCTTCACCTTGAGAAAGGCAGTATTAGACTGCCGAAACGTTGGACTTTATGGCATATTAAACCTCCTTTGAGTAAGACCGTGTGCCTGCTTCTTCTTTGTCCGGCTACAGGAAGGGTCAGGAGACAGGGAGGACAGAGGCAGGAGAAACCCATCTGACTCCGGCCTTGCCTGTCCCTACGAATACAAACATACAACCCCTCACTGAATAACATAGCCCTAATCCCATGTAATAATCCTGGGTGTAAACAAAATAATGGTTTTATGAATATTGTAATGGTTTATTAGGGACCTAGGAGGTGGCTAGTGGGGCTGTTATGTGTATTTTTGTTTATTGTGGGTAGTGGGGGTGGATGAACGGGGTATTGGCCCCAAGGATGGGTGTTTAGGCCTACCGGGTGGGGGGGGGGGTAGCGGGAGGGGTTAACCCCTTCATTACCTTAGCGGTATTAACCACGAAGTTAAAGAAGAGGTTAAGTCATCCTGCAACCCCCTGGCAAGGCCTAAACACCCACCCAGGGCCAAATACCACCTTCACCCACCCCCGCTACCCACAATAAGCCTGGCACGGGTGTATAACCCCTTCATTGCCTTGGCGGTAATGAAGTTGCCTGTAAATGCATTTTTTATGCATCGGATTCATGCCGGGGGTCTCTGGTGCTGATATTAATGGATATCAGCTCTGGGACACATGCATGTTATTTTCATCGCAGCTTCACCCCACCTTCTTGCCAACTTTTGTGGCGGGACAATTTGGAGAAGAAACAGCAATTTTAAAGTGGCGATCAGCCGCAATAAGCTGATCAGGGCTTATAGAATTGAGCGTGTTTGAAAAACTGGCGATCAGTGCTGAAAAGTGGCTTATCACCGCGCGTCTGCCGATTTTATTTATTTATTTATTTTCCGGCAAAAAAACCCCGGTTATTTTTGCTCTAATCGCCAGCTTCTCTGGGCTTTCTGAATCGCTGTAGGCTTTTTTGGCTATAAACTGGTGATAAGTGGCTTATCGCTGCTTACTGCATGAGGGCCTTAGGGAGGATTTGTTCCTGTAAAGTACACCTAGTTTGGCATAGGATTTGGATGTCAGGGTATCAATGTGCATCCCAAATGTTAAATGGGAGTTGAACTATATGCCCAGATATTTCAAACAAGTAACAGGGGCTAGGATGGTATTAGAGCTGGTTTTTATCTGAAGCTCTGTCATTGGCAGCTTTAGCAATTTAGCTCTGGTCCCAAATACCATTGTTACAGTCTTGTCAGTGTTTAAAATCAGTTTGTTTTGGGAAATCCAGTTTCAAGTCTCAAAAAATCAGATTGAAGTATGTGTTCAAGGTCAGAGAGGCGAGGGCTGCGTGCATATAGGATCAGATCCAAGGCCTCTCACAATAACCTGTTAGGAATATTATTTTCTCATCTATCCGACATAAGTATAAAATATACTCTACCAAGACCCCTAATACAGAGTTACCCACCTTATACGGGAGCAGCTGCCAGACGAGTACAGTAAATGTATCTTATTTCTTTTACCACTGGAGGGCAGCGTGGAGTTGCAAGGAGTGGCGCCCGTAAGGACGACGTGCCAGTTAGGCGGAAGGAGACGCGCACACACTTTTATGTGAAACGGATATTTTTGGGGAGGGATTTAGTAGTCTGAGTGAGAAAATTGATATTTTGTCACAATGGAAAAATGGAAAAATGAACCATTTAAATATGCACAGATTTTATCCCACGTTTGGAAATTAGGGATGTTGCCTAAAAGTCTGAGAATGCATTAAGTGCCACCCACGGGCTTTAATGAAGCAGCATTTGTGGGATAAAGGGAACAGCATCCTGTATAAAGGTATTTTGGGCTCGATATAAATAATTGAAGCCAAAAACTAATATTAAGTAAATTGAGAATGGAAAAATATTCAGCACAAACGTACAGAATGTGATATTCTGAGAGATCTTACAGATGTTATCAAATCCCACAATGAATATATAGAAAATGTCTGTATAGAACGAGTCAAACAAGAATATGCCAATAAAACGTTTAATTGGGAGATACAGGGGCCACAATTCAGGTCAGTTAGCTGGAAGAAGGGAAGCCGGTCAGCCAGAAGAGCAGGTCCTCCGGTCAGCCAGAAGAGCAGGTCAGCCCTGAGATCAGCATTACTTATATCCCCTAAACGTTGTCCCCTGCATGTAATGCGCAGAACAGCCTGCACTGCATATACTGTACATGAGATACTTAACCCTTTCTTTTCGCTCGACTCTAATCTGAATGATTTGCTAATTGGTTTGTAATTAGAGAGATATTTGTAGCAGAATCCCATGTATGTTCTTTTTACCTTTTTAGATACCGTTTTGTGTAATAAAAGATATGAGATCAGAGGGGCTTCCTGTTTGCACTCGTGTTTTGGCAGAAGTGTATATGTGACCCTATAAATCTCCCTCACACCCGGCTTGGCAGCGTGACACTAGTGCAATGACCTGGGGAAGAATCACTGAGCTGTTAGCAATAGATACAACGGATAGAAAAGACACTACACATAGGTTGGATTAAAGAGAGTATTTTATTGAAATAATGAATCTCTTTGCTGGTAGGGGCCTGCAGCACATTGCAGAGCAATATAGTAACACGCAGAGCAATGCACTGCAGGCCCCTCCAGCAGCAAAGGAGTGAAGACCAATGCAGGGTGTATAAAGATCTCACTGATAATTCATGCACAAAGGGCAATTTGTTGCTGTGATCCAGAGGAAGGCGAAACATAACCCCTGCTGTGCAATGGGGGAAAAAAATTCCTTCCTGACCCCATTAAATGGCGATCGGAGGGTCCCTGGATCACTGCGCAGTGAGATCAGATGGAGCAGCACAGATCAGCGTTGTTATACACAGGGGCACACTCAGTATATAGAGATGTGGGTGATGGGGCCCTTGTGCCCCTGTGTATAACTCACCTGCTCCCCCATCCACCTGCATATCTATCCCATTCACCCCTTTTCCTCCCGCATACCTCGCAGGGCCGGCCGGCCATTAGGCGGTCGCCTAGCGCGCAAAGGTCCTAGGGGCGCATTAATAATCATTATTATTTTTTTTCTTATTATTTCTAATTTATTTATCTTTTTTTTTAAATTATTATTCTTTTTTTTTATCCAGTATTTTGGTGCCCTTTTGTTTTTATTTTGCGTCGCGCTGGGGTGCGGTCGCACCCCCTGCAGTCCCGATAGCTACGCCACTGTTTATTTTATTATTTTATTTATCTTGTTATTTTTTATACAACTGGGGCACAAATTTTAAGTTTCGCCTCGGGCGCATGAAACCCGTGCTCCGGCCCTGCTCCTTGTTCTCTCTCACCCTCTCACGCCCAATATCCCTATCTCCCTCTAGTACCTGCCCCTCCCGCAGCCTTCCTGATCTTATCTGCCTCTCCTGCGGTCAAACCAACTTCTCAGGGCCCCTAGAATACCCCTGTATCTACGCCCTGGCTCCTCTGCTACCTGCTCC
Organism: Ascaphus truei; assembly: GCF_040206685.1. Taxonomy (NCBI): domain Eukaryota; kingdom Metazoa; phylum Chordata; class Amphibia; order Anura; family Ascaphidae; genus Ascaphus; species Ascaphus truei. The sequence continues at coordinate 31,310 of NW_027457035.1, forward strand.
CGGCTTCTTCTCCGCCTAAAAAAGGTGAAGCAGCAGATCTGTCCGCACCTCTCGTATTCTCCTACCTGCTCCTGGGGTCTTCTCCTCCGCCTAAAAAAGGTGAAGCAGCAGATCCGGCCACACCTGTCGTATGCTCCTTGGTCATCGTACACCACGTCTGCCTCCTCGGCCGCCTTGTAGCCCACCTCATTGTTCCACTTGACGCCCGCTTTTTCGTATGCCTCGTCGTCCGCCTCGTAGCCCGCCTCGTAGCCCGCCTCGTCGTCTGGTGGCACAAAGGGCACCACCTTCGTGCGTGTTCTGACCTGCAGGAGACATGAAGTGTTTGTAACCAGGGACAGTGATACTCTGTATCGCAAGAGCTCCTGTGCCACTTATACCCCCTCCGCAATACCACGTTATACCGCCCTCCACAGGGCAAATACCCGTTATACCCACCTCCCCAGGCCCAGTACCCAGTTATACAACCCTCCCAAGGCCCAGTACCCTGTTATACACCCCTCCCAAGGCCCAGTACCCTGTTATACGCCCCTCCCCAGGCCCAGTACCCTGTTATACACCCCTCCCCAGGCCCAGTACCCTGTTATACACCCCTCCCAAGGCCCAGTACCCTGTTATACACCCCTCCCCAGGCCCAGTACCTGTTATACCCACCTCACCAGGCCCAGTACCCGTTATACCCACCTCACCAGGCCCAGTACCCATTATATACCCACCTCACCAGGCCCAGTACCCATTATATACCCCTCCCCAGAAGGTCATGTTTCTATTTATCAAAAATACATTGAGTAACCTCTGGTTTTCAGGCATGTCCTAGGGGAGTTATCACAGGGACACAGAAACGTCGCTGAGTTTGGTGAGTAACTCCCTTAACCTCTCAGCAGTTGAATTCCCCATTAGGCGCTTAACACGTTAAAAACAAGCGTTGCTATTTCTCTGCATGAAGTTGCAGGTAATTGGAAGAGTTACACAGTGACGGCTATTTCATCACTCACCTTCTTCTCCCGAAACGGTCTTTTCTGTCTTATTTCCGGCTTCACATCGGATATCCATATCCATTCTTGGCCTCTGATCTGTATGCAAGACAATGCTTTAAGACAGGGTTGCGCAACCTTTTTCCCTGCTCCCCCCTCCCCCCTCCCCACCTTGTCTCCGACGTTCTGATGTAACGACGTCATGTGATATCACGTTGCTATGGCAATGCCACATCATGTGACGCCACGTTGCTGTCGCCAGAAGCCGCCGGAGACAAGGAAAGGGAACTTACAGAGGACTTGCGCGCGATTTCCGGCATTTAATTTAAATGCTGTGGGGAAGAGCGAGGGGCCACTGTAAGCGCCGAGCCCCTCCTCCCAAGAAAATGTCGCGCCCCTCGATTTGCACACCCCTGCTTTAAGAGATATTCTGGGACCCTCCAACTCCTCCATCGGACCCTTCCTCATACTCATATTGACTGACCTTGCAGTGCTCTGCCCTGACTTGCACTGACCTGCTATGATGCCTCTCAAAATACCATGCTAACTCATTCTGAACATACATGTGTCCTTTCTACATGTTACTCAGCTTGTATGGGCCACAGACAGCTTTCCCGGGGTCCAGGACTAGTTTCCACCGGGGACCCTCACCCATGGGTCGGCGACCTTGCGAGAACCCACCCCCCCCCCAACCTGTTTTCTCTTGCACTGCCATAGACTACAACATTTCGGCCTGCTGGTCTTTTTCAGGTAAAGTGGCTAAACCCACTAAATCCAGCAAAGAAAGGCCAGCAGCCAAAACATTGTAGTCTGTGGCACAATAAATTATCTTTTTTTATTCAAATCTGTGTGCCCTTTTCCATCAATCTTATTGTATACATTGGACGAAATGCCGGTCTTCCCTGAGACTAAGGGGCACTGGTAAAAGTATCACTAATTGTTTTTTTTGGTATGCAGCAAATCCCCATCATTTTTGCGTTCTCTTGCTCTGCCCCAATCTGACACACCACCTTGCTCTCTCACCCCCCTCTTACACTCCCCCATCACCCTTTCCTTCCCCAAAGGTTGTCCTTTAATCAGATCTTACCCAAATTGTCTCCATCTCCCTTGGAAATGTTCTGTCTTTAAGCTGTGTGGCTCCTCTTGATCCGAACTTTCTTAGCTGACCCCTTTAGGTTTCGGCTCCGAGGGTCTAAAAAATAAGCGACTCCGAAAAGATGTGAAATATGCACAAGGGTCCTAAAATATTTATCTAATGGGGCTCTGAGGGGGAGACTTAAATACTAGTTAATATAATCTAATTAACTAACAAATATGATCTATTAAACTAAGAAATATAATGTATCAAACTAAATAAATATCTATTAAACTAATAAATAGAATCTATTGTACTAAGAAATATAATCTATTCAACTAAATAAATATAATCTATTTAAAAACAATACAATAAAAAGCTGGAGAAATGATACGTTAACCAAGCCACAGATGTGATGCCAATGAGCGTTGAACTCCTTGCAGATCCACCGTCAGCTGGTTGTGGCAGAAAGTGGTGACATGCAGTAGAACAGAGTGGTTGAGCTGTAACCACGGCAGTCAGGTCAGAAATCAACACAATATTTTTTGAAATTTAGAATGAGAATGTTCAATATGTCACATTCTGGGCTCAGACCCTGAGCCCTGTCACATGTTAGCAGCTTGTGATAATAGAAGATATCCATATACTGGGATGTGATAAGAGACATGAAGGTCATTTTATACTGGGTCCCATAACCTGCTTTATATGAAGTATCATTTTACACTAATTAGTAGAGATGCTACATTTTGAAAAATAGCGCTTTTGGCGACATTGTTCATTTTCTCTACAAATGATAAATGAAAAAGTTGGATAAAACGTTATATGTGTGTGTGCGCGTGCAATATATATATATATATACACATATACATACATACACATATAGTATGTTTATATATATATATATATATCATACTATATGTATATATATTGTCTGTTTTATACACACATACACGTGTGTGTATATGTATGTGTGTGTGTGTGTGTATATATGTGTGTGCGTGTGTATATATATGGTATAACCCAGAGGTGCGCAAAGTGGAGGGCGGGAGATTTTTCGGGGGGGGGGAGGCGCACGGGCGGTTGCAGAGGCCCCGCGCACTTCCTCGAGGCATTAAAATTAAATGCCGGGGGATCGCGTGAGGCCTCTGCAATGCTATTACTTACCTTGACTCTGCCGGCGTCACTCGTGTCCATGGCAACGCGGTGTTAAATTACGCCGCGGGGTCATGTGACGTCACCCTCGTCAAATGCCGCTGCCGGTCACGTGACGCCGCATCAAGGTAAAGGAGGGGGTGGGGGCGCGAGCTCCCCTGGTATAACCAATAAATAATATAGCTGATATAGCAATTTGGTTGTGGCTAGAGAAAGATTATAGTGGCAGTGAGAATTAGTGGCCAGAATTAATAACTAAAAAGTAGCTGTAATAAAATAATAATAAACACTATGCCTAAACACAATAACAGTCCAGAAACTTAGCTCTAATAGCTATGTTATAACTCAATCATAAAAGGATCCAATTCGGGCATCCTCTGGAGTCCTGGCAGCTCTCTTCGGGGAAACAACCACCTCCCCGATAGATACCTAAACAAAAAAAAAGAAGAGAAAGCGCCCGCTCCATGTGTAAATTCGGTTTAACAATTTCATTTCCTGGACAAGATAAAAATAACAAACTCACAAACATCCGTTTGGTAAAAGCGTTGTATGAGACAGGCTCGTGCTCCGTGGTAATCCGGTGGTCAATCCGGTGGTCAATCCGCAGCTCCAGACTTTGGACGATGACCGGGAAACTCGATAGGCTGCGCCCCTTGCAGTGTGGTCCTCTGGCAATCTGTAGTATGCAGTTGTGATTCCACTCTGTAATTCCGGTGTCTCGCCTTGTTCGCGTACCAACTTCCCTTCCGGCGTCAAGACGGATAGTGTGGCAATAGCAACGAGAAGAATGTACCTACGTGTTTCTTCAGCACACGGCTGATTTCATCAGAGGATAATGCTACAACTCAGTCGTAATGGTTTTATAGTCCTACAGTCCAATTGGTAATGGCATAATAGATCACATATGTTACTGATTTTAGATAATAATAGATTCTTGTATGACACACACACACGAACACATATACATATATATATATATATATATATATATATATATATATATATATATATATATGTATATATATATACATACACACATATATATATATTTACACACACATACATATATTTACACACATTATATATATATAATGCCCCTGAGGAAGGTCCTATACAGGACCGAAACGTTGGATTTATATGTGCCTGCTTTTTTTCAAATACACTTTTGCAATATACCTTGAGTGCTGTTTTTTGTCTCCTTGGTGGGACACCTGGTTTCATATATATATATATATATATATATATATATATATATATATATATATATATATATATATATATATATATATATACAAATACAACTGTATGCTCATCTGCATGTCTTAGGCAGGTCTGCAACCCCGCCTTTCCCCATTATCACCCAGCATACAGCACTTCCACTGCAGCAAGGGATTCTGGGAAATGACATGCAAATCAGCACACAGTGTCACTTTTTGCCTCAAAAACCATTTTTAACATGGTTCCCTATAGGCTTAAGCTTGCTGCATGGTCACAGCTTTGAGCACAGCCAGGGTTAAGGTGCATACCCAGAAAACCACCCACAGACAGCTGTTTCGACCTTAATGGGTCTCATCAGTGTGGGGTTGATTTAACTGGGTATGCAAAGAGGCTATGGGATAGGCTATACCATAATACTGAGTTAAGTTATGGTGAGTAAAAAAAAGTGACAAAAACCCTCCACAGGAAAGCAAATATGCAAATACAACTGTATGCTCATCTGCATGTCTTAGGCAGGTCTGCAACCCCTCCTTTCCCCATTATCACCAGCATACAGCACTTCCACTGCAGCAAGGGATTCTGGGAAATGACATGCAAAAAAAAAAAATATATATATATCTTATACTATATTAGTGAAAGCACTGTATGTTTGCCTGCCTGCCTGCCTGCTGGATGTCCGGTGTCCCTAGCGGCAATCTCATTGGTCCCTTGGCCCGCCCGCCCCCGCACACCTCTCATTGGCCTCACACACTCACACCACCCCCTTGGCCCGCCCCCCACACCTCTCATTGGCCTGAGGCGGAGTGACGGGCCAAAGGTCCAAAAAATAAATAAAACACACACACACACACACACACACACACACACACACACACCTCTCTCCCCTCTCCAAATCACCTTTTCCCCCTCCCCAGCGGCATCACCTCTTCCCCCTCCCCAGCGGCATCACCTCTTCCCCCTCCCCAGCGGCATCACCTCTTCCCCCTCCCCAGCGGCATCACCTCTTCCCCCTCCCCAGCGGCATCACCTCTTCCCCCTCCCCAGCGGCATCACCTCTTCCCCCTCCCCAGCGGCATCACCTCTTCCCCCTCCCCAGCGGCATCACCTCTTCCCCCTCCCCAGCGGCATCACCTCTTCCCCCTCCCCAGCGGCATCACCTCTTCCCCCTCCCCAGCGGCATCACCTCTTCCCCCTCCCCAGCGGCATCACCTCTTCCCCCTCCCCAGCGGCATCACCTCTTCCCCCTCCCCAGCGGCATCACCTCTTCCCCCTCCCCAGCGGCATCACCTCTTCCCCCTCCCCAGCGGCATCACCTCTTCCCCCTCCCCAGCGGCATCACCTCTTCCCCCTCCCCAGCGGCATCACCTCTTCCCCCTCCCCAGCGGCATCACCTCTCCCCGCTCCAAATCACCCCTCCCCGCTCCAAATCACCTCTCCCCGCTCCAAATCACCTCTCCCCGCTCCAAATCACCTCTCCCCCCTCCCCGCTCCAAATCACCTCGCTTCCCGCAGCTGCCACGCGGCGCGTAAGATGGCGGACCCCCTTCCTCCCTCGCGGCGCCGAGTCAGACGGTGGCGGCGCCCGGAAGTACAGGTAGGTGTCGCTCCCCACCTCCGGCGCCAAACGGAACTGAGAAAGGGCGCATCAACTGAGGTGTGTGTGTGTGTGTGTGTGTGTGTGTGTGTGTGTGTGTCACTGTCCACTGCCCCCCCCTCCTATCCACTGCCCCCCCCTCCTGTCCACTGCCCCCCCTCCTGTCCACTGCCCCCCCCTCCTGTCCACTGCGTCCCCCCTCCTGTCCACTGCGTCCCCCCTCCTGTCCACTGCGTCCCCCCTCCTGTCCCCCCTCCTGTCCACTGCCCCCCCCTCCTGTCCACTGCCCCCCCCCCTCCTGTCCACTGCCCCCCCCCTCCTGTCCACTGCCCCCCCCTCCTGTCCACTGCGTCCCCCCTCCTGTCCACTGCGTCCCCCCTCCTGTCCACTGCGTCCCCCCTCCTGTCCCCCCTCCTGTCCACTGCCCCCCCCTCCTGTCCACTGCCCCCCCCCTCCTGTCCACTGCCCCCCCCTCCTGTCCACTGCCCCCCCCTCCTGTCCACTGCCCCCCCTCCTGTCCACTGCCCCCCCCTCCTGTCCACTGCCCCCTCCCTCCTGTCCACTGCCCCCCCCCTCCTGTCCACTGCCCCCCCCCTCCTGTCCACTGCCCCCCCCTCCTGTTCACTGCCCCCCCCCTCCTGTCCACTGCCCCCCCTCCTGTCCACTGCCCCCCCCCTCCTGTCCACTGCCCCCCCTCCTGTCCACTGCCCCCCCCTCCTGTCCACTGCCCCCCCCCTCCTGTCCACTGCCCCCCCTCCTGTCCACTGCCCCCCCTCCTGTCCACTGCCCCCCCCCTCCTGTCCACTGCCCCCCCCCTCCTGTCCACTGCCCCCCCCCTCCTGTCCACTGCCCCCCCCCTCCTGTCCACTGCCCCCCCCCCCTCCTGTCCACTGCCCCCCCCCCCTCCTGTCCACTGCCCCCCCCCCCTCCTGTCCACTGCCCCCCCCCCCTCCTGTCCACTGCCCCCCCCCCTCCTGTCCACTGCCCCCCCCCCTCCTGTCCACTGCCCCCCCCCCTCCTGTCCACTGCCCCCCCCCCCTCCTGTCCACTGCCCCCCCCCCTCCTGTCCACTGCCCCCTCCCTCCTGTCCACTGCCCCCTCCCTCCTGTCCACTGCCCCCCCCCCTCCTGTCCACTGCCCCCTCCCTCCTGTCCACTGCCCCCCCCTCCTGTCCACTGCCCCCCCCTCCTGTCCACTGCCCCCCCCCCTCCTGTCCACTGCCCCCCCCCCTCCTGTCCACTGCCCCCCCCCCCTCCTGTCCACTGCCCCCCCCCTCCTGTCCACTGCAGGAAATGCAGGGGGAGGAATCCATGCCTTTGAGGTGCCCCCCCCCTCCCTTTGACGCCCCCCCCCTCCCTTTGACGCCCCCCCCCCTCCCTTTGACGCCCCCCCCCTCCCTTTGACGCCCCCCCTCTCCCTTTGACGCCCCCCCCTCCCTTTGACGCCCCCCCTCTCCCTTTGACGCCCCCCCTCTCCCTTTGACGCCCCCCCCCTCCCTTTGACGCCCCCCCCCTCCCTTTGACGCCCCCCCCCTCCCTTTGACGCCCCCCCCCTCCCTTTGACGCCCCCCCCCCTCCCTTTGACGCCCCCCCCCTCCCTTTGACGCCCCCCCCCCCCCTTTGACCGCCCCTCCCTCCCTTTGACGCCCCCCCCCCTCCCTTTGACGCCCCCCCCCCGACGCCCCCCCCCCCTGCCTTTGACGCCCCCCCCTGCCTTTGACGCCCCGCGCGCACACACTGACTGACTGCCGCACGCACACACTGACTGACGCGCACACAAAGCCTGACTGACGCACGCACACACTGACTGAGGCACACACTGACTGTGTGTGCGTCAGTCAGTCTGTGTGTGTTTGTGTTTCTGCCTCAGACTCACTGACGCGCGAGCAAACACACAGTGACTGACGCACACACGCTACATGAAGCTGTAAAGGAGGGAGGGAGGGGGGGGACTGGATTGATGTGAATGGGGGACAAACAGAGAGAGGGGGGAGGAGAGAGAGGAACGGGAACATTACATCCCGGGCAACGCCGGGTCTCTCAGCTAGTATATATATATAATCTTCTTCTCTCTGAAGAAGACCGTTTTAGTCGGAACGCGTTGGAGTGAGAGTCTGTGGAGTGGGACCCCTACCCTTTTCCATGACAGGAGGCCTTGGCTATATTATGTTGGGTATATAGTATATATATATATAGTATATAGTGGGGAGAGGTATATGAGCATGCTTGGATCAGAGCTGCTTGTGTGTAGAGGTATATGTGCATGCTTGGATCAGAGCTGCTTGTGTGTAGAGGTATATGTGCATGCTTGGATCAGAGCTGCTTGTGTGTAGAGGTATATGTGCATGCTTGGATCAGAGCTGCTTGTGTGGAGAGGTATATGTGCATGCTTGGATCAGAGCTGCTTGTGTGTAGAGGTATATGTGCATGCTTGGATCAGAGCTGCTTGTGTGTAGAGGTATATGTGCATGCTTGGATCAGAGCTGCTTGTGTGTAGAGGTATATGTGCATGATTGGATCAGAGCTGCTTGTGTGTAGAGGTATATGTGCATGCTTGGATCAGAGCTGCTTGTGTGGAGAGGTATATGTGCATGCTTGGATCAGAGCTGCTTGTGTGTGTAGAGGTATATGTGCATGCTTGAATCAGAGCTGCTTGTGTGTAGAGGTATATGTGCATGCTTGGATCAGAGCTGCTTGTGTGTAGAGGTATATGTGTATGCTTGGATCAGAGCTGCTTGTGTGTAGAGGTATATGTGCATGCTTGGATCAGAGCTGCTTGTGTGTAGAGGTATATGTGCATGCTTGGATCAGAGCTGCTTGTGTGTAGAGGTATATGTGCATGCTTGGATCAGAGCTGCTTGTGTGGAGAGGTATATGCGCATGCTTGGATCAGAGCTGCTTGTGTGGAGAGGTATATGCGCATGCTTGGATCAGAGCTGCTTGTGTGTAGAGGTATATGCGCATGCTTGGATCAGAGCTGCTTGTGTGTAGAGGTATATGTGCATGATTGGATCAGAGCTGCTTGTGTGTAGAGGTATATGTGCATGATTGGATCAGAGCTGCTTGTGTGGAGAGGTATATGTGCATGCTTGGATCAGAGCTGGAGTGTGTGTAGAGGTATATGTGCATGCTTGGATCAGAGCTGCTTGTGTGTAGAGGTATATGTGCATGCTTGGATCAGAGCTGCTTGTGTGTAGAGGTATATGTGCATGCTTGGATCAGAGCTGCTTGTGTGGAGAGGTATACACTGGCGACACACTTTATTCGAGCTCGGCTAGTCCCACGAATTCGGGTATACCCGGGTGTATTGAGGTTTGTGACTGTTTTCTGCCCGAGTGCATTGAGGTATTTTCCAGGCAGGGATTGAAGCATTTTATTCCTGCTGGCTGCAATACTGCACAGTATATATATATATACTGCATTACAATTCATGAATTTATGCCATCTAGTAGACACGCGAAGCATTGCAGCCTATTAAATCCTAATCATTATCATTTAACAGATCAGCCGCCCATCAGCCAGGCATGAACCCAGGCTGGGAAGGCAAATGCAACGGGGCTTGTCAGAGGTGAGGAGCGGTGCATTCCAGGTATCTGCCAGGTACATACCGGGTATTTGCTCGAATAAAGTGTGTCGGTGCAGTATGTGCATGCTTGGATCAGAGCTGCTTGTGTGTAGAGGTATATGTGCATGCTTGGATCAGAGCTGCTTGTGTGTAGAGGTATATGTGCATGATTGGATCAGAGCTGCTTGTGTGGAGAGGTATATGTGCATGCGTGGATCAGAGCTGCAGTGTGTGTAGAGGTATATGTGCATGCTTGGATCAGAGCTGCAGTGTGTGGAGAGGTATATGTGCATGCTTGGATCAGAGCTGCTTGTGTGTAGAGGTATATGTGCATGCTTGGATCAGAGCTGCTTGTGTGTAGAGGTATATGTGCATGCTTGGATCAGAGCTGCTTGTGTGTAGAGGTATATGTGCATGCTTGGATCAGAGCTGCAGTGTGTGTAGAGGTATATGTGCATGCTTGGATCAGAGCTGCTTGTGTGTAGAGGTATATGTGCATGCTTGGATCAGAGCTGCTTGTGTGTAGAGGTATATGTGCATGCTTGGATCAGAGCTGCTTGTGTGGAGAGGTATATGTGCATGCTTTGGATCAGAGCTGCTTGTGTGTAGAGGTATATGTGCATGCTTGGATCAGAGCTGCTTGTGTGTGTAGAGGTATATGTGCATGCTTGGATCAGAGCTGCTTGTGTGTAGAGGTATATGTGCATGCTTGGATCAGAGCTGCTTGTGCTGGTGATTACTTTTGCTGTTCTTTGCCTCACGGAATACATGTTTGGTAGATGTGAGTCCCCCTCCTCTTTTATCAATTTTTCTTCCCTTGTTTTTAACCCACAGTAATACATTTGTATTGTTATCACTTTCTTGGCATGCCCGTGTGCTTCTTCATAAGGATGCTTTTTTCGTTGTAATACATATCCATTATCCTTTAGCACCACTGTCCATTGTTATTATATCATAAATCAAGACAGTTTCTGGGCAACAGTGACGCACTGTGTTGATGCGGTATACTTTGTGTCACATATATATATATATATATATATATATATATAATCAAAAAATAAATAGACTATACCGTTCTGTGGCTAACGAAATGCTTTTATTTGTGCGAGCTTTCGAGATACGCTGATCTCTTCTTCTGGCGGTGTTACAATGAATGAAGCAAGCAAAGGGTATACTTAAAAACAGTGTCTCTTGGAATGTTATCTGTGCTTGTCTCTTCTCCCCCCCCCCCCTTGTGTGAATGTGATTTATGGCTAGAGGTGTTAAATGGTTCCTGAAAGTTAGTGATGTAAGAGTGTGTGTGTGTGTGTGTGTGTGGTGTGTGTGTGTGTGTGTGTGTGTGTGTGTGTATCTGTGTGAATATAAATGAATGGAGAGCCCACAGTTTATACAGTGCTTTACAAAAGGTGTGTGTGTGGAGTGGGAGTTAATATAAATTGTGTGGGTAGGTGTGGAAATGTGAGAGATTGTAGCAAAACTAAAAGTGTGTGTAGATACTATGTGGGTCCCTATTGGTGTATAGGGATGGAAAAAACAAGGAGTATTTGTATGTGTAAGAGACAGCTGTGTGTGCATACATATAGCACAGTATGTACAGACATGGCCTTTAGCGCTCATGGGAAGAGAGTTCACTTGTGTCAGTAATGACTCATAAAATTTCGATCTCTGTTTAGGCCACCGCCTAAGTGTCCCGAACAGTTGCATATATTTCTATTCGTGCAACCATCTCTATTTCGGTGTTTTAAGATTAACTTTGAGTATGGCAACCCCCCAGATCGTCCATCTTATGGACAGAGTCAGAGAAATGTTCGCCGACAGGACTGTCTCTTGTTCCGCGTGTGATGCTGTGCGATGCAGGTTCATTCTCTTGTTTAGCCCCTGCCCCGTCTCACCTATGTGACCTTTTTTTTGTGTATAATACTAACAGCTCAGCTGCATTGGGCAGGAACTGCATTAGGCAGTGAGGCATTTAAAGTGAGGTTTTTAAGTGATACAGTTAGACTACAGTTTGACTAGAGGTGACTGGGGACTGCTTCTTTCTGCAAACTCTTTAACTCAAGACAACAAACGGTAAGCTATTCAGATCACACTATGATCCCAAGCTTGTTAGCCTGCATAGTTTAACCCCCCACCCCTTTACAACTTCTTTCACTGCAGCCTCTCCCAAAACTGACTGCACAAAACACTGAAACCCTGAATTGACCCTAGCATTGCAATGCAGCAAAACACATGACAATGTACAGGTTCACCCCTGCTGTTTAGTCTGCACACACTCACTCTGCTCATAACAGCTCCATGCAACACTGCCTACCTCTAGCATCATGAACCTGCTATGTATTTTAACTTTTTTCTTTCTCCTGGCCTCATGGAGATGTTACTCCCTCTATCCACTACAAACTCCTCCATCCTGGCCCGCACCCAACATCACCATACACCCTGGACTACTCAAAAGCCTTGCACTATCTACTGAATGTTGGTGGAGAACTCTAAAAACAAGCACACCAACCACTGCTCACTCTAATGGAAAACACCACAAATTTACAACTTGTAAACAACTACCCAAATTTCTTCTCATACTATTACTCTCTCTAGCAGGTGATATTGAAACTAACCCAGGTCCTCCCATTTCAGCTCTGTCCCATGCCCCTGAGAATTCCACCTTTAAATTCCAAAAAGGGCTATCTGTCGCCCATATAAACATCCGGAGCCTGCTGCCCAAACTAGACGAACTAAGGGCATGGTGCCTTATGCATAAACCCAAAGCCATCGTTCTTACAGAAACATGGCTATCCTCTAAAACCCCTGATGCAAATATCGCCATTCAGGGATACTCCATTTTTAGGAGAGATAGGTCAAAGAGAGGAGGAGGGGTGTTATTTTATATTGCAGACACCTTACAATTTACACTGCTACATTGCCCACCAAGTCCACCCTCTTTTGAAACTCTAGTTGGCAAAATCTGCCTCCCCTTTTCTAAGCCCATCTTGCTTGCTGGCATCTACCGCCCCCCTAAAGCCCTTCTACAATCCTTGACTGATATCACCCAATTTCTTGCCTCCATTTCCTCTCTGAATGAGAAGAGTGAGCTGCTAGTTCTTGGGGATTTCAACTTCAATTGGCTTGACCCTAAAAACCACAAAATCCAGATACAACTCAAGTCACTTAACCTATCGCAACTCATTTCCCAACCCACACGAATAAACCTGAAGTCGCATAACCATTCCTTGCTAGACTGGATTCTCTCCTCAAACCCCAGCAGAATCCAATCCTCTGGCATCCTTCCTGACATTTTCAGTGACCATGCAATAGTGTACTGTGTAAGGAAAATTAAACCGCCCCATTCAAGCCCCAAAGTTCTCCTCACTAGAACATTTAAAAACTTTAACCCACAACAGTTTCTGGATGACCTTACCAACTGCCCATGGCACAGAATCGATTTAATTCCCGACCCTGATTCTGCGCTCGACTATTTCCAATCCGAGTTCTTAAAACTCTGCGATACCCATGCTCCACTACGCAAAATAAGGGTACGGGGGGCCCACCTTCCATGGGTTACACCTGACCTTATAGCACTCTACCAGTTCAGGGATGCCTTGTGGAAAAGCTACAAAGTAACTGGCACTACCAAGGATCTCAATCACTACAGATGCCTGCGGAACGTGTGCACAAGGCAAACAAGGCATGCAAAAGCACAATATTACTCTGACAATCTCCTCCAGAATACATCAAACCCAGCTAATTTCTGGAAGGTTATCAACAATATATTCCAGCCTCCTAACCATCAACAACCAAGTAATATCACTAAGGGGGATATTACTCTGACAAACCCCACTGACATTGCAAATGATTACTTTGTGGGGTGTGCCACTAACCTATTAGCGAAACACAGCACAAACCCCAAACCTGAATCTCATCCTGGGAGTACCCCTATAGTCCCACCCCCTCCCAACACTGCCCACAATTTTCAATTTAGCCCAGTATCTGAAGAGGAGATTACACAAGCGCTCCTCAAACTAAAACTAAGCAGCCAATGTGGACCCGACTTACTACAATCTAGGTTCCTACGACTTGGTGCCCCAGCCATTGCCAAACCAATTGCGTCCATAGTCAACTCTATCCTGTCTGCAGGCCATATCCCTAAGACCTGGAAAACTGCCAGAGTTGTCCCAATCTTCAAAAGTGGGGACAAAAACACTGTCTCAAACTACAGGCCAATCTCACTTCTCCCAATTCTATCCAAAGTTATGGAAAATGTGTCCACTCCCAATTAAGCGAGTTCTACACCAAGACAAATTTCCCTAGCCAATTCCAGTCTGGGTTTCGTCCCAAACACTCCACCGTAACTACCCTGCTAAAAGTTTGCAATGAAATCCAGTGTGGAATGGAACGGGGACAACTCACTGGTGCAGTATTCCTAGATTTTGCAAAGGCTTTTGACACAGTTGATCATGCTATCCTGCTTAACAAACTCCAGAGCTCTGGAATAGGGAAACATGCTTTAAACTGGTTTCAGTCCTACCTATCAGGAAGATCCCAACATGTGTCCATCTCAGGCTCTAACTCCAACCCCCTGGATATCACCTGTGGTGTCCCGCAAGGCTCTGTTCTGGGGCCCCTACTCTTCTCAGTGTTCATTAATGATCTTCCCACAGCTTGTACGGAAGCCTCAATACACATGTATGCAGATGACACAATCCTGTATGCACACAGCCATAGCCTCTCTGACCTTCAACACATACTTCAGTCTGACTTTTTGAGACTCGAAAACTGGATTTCCCAAAACAAACTGTTTTTAAACACTGACAAGACTGTAACAATGGTATTTGGGACCAAGACTAAATTTGTAAAGCTTCCAGTGACTGAGCTCCTGATTAGAACCAACGCTAAAACCACCCTAACACCTGTCACTAGTTTTAAATACCTGGGCTTATGGTTTGACTCCCACTTAACATTCGGGATGCACATTGATACCCTGACAACCAAGACCTATGCCAAACTAGGGGTAACTTTACAGGAACAAATCCTCCCTAAGTCTCCTGGTCAGAAAGCGTATTGCACAGCAGATGCTAATGCCAATTATTGACTATGGAGACATAGTATATGGCTCGGCTCCTCAAACCCACCTTAGCAAACTTGACACCCTCTACAATTCAATTTGTCGTCTTGTTCTCCAATGCAACTACAACACACATCACTGCGAAATGCTCAAAGAACTAGATTGGTCATCACTAGAGTCTAGGCGCAAAGTTCACCTTTCCTGTCTCACCCTCAAATACTTTCTGGGCAAGCTACCCAGCTACCTGAACAAGCTCCTCACCCCTACCACATGCAGTACCTATCACCTGAGATCAGACTCCAAAAGACTATTCATGGTCCCAAGACTCAACAAAGTATCCGGACGTTCCTCCTTCTCCTTCCGTGCACCCCAAAACTGGAACAACCTACCAGAGACTCTCATATCCACCACCAGCTTAAGTTCTTTCAAATCTAAGGCTGTCTCACACTTTAATCTGGTCTGTAACTGTTTCATAAGCTCATAATATATATTTTCTTTAACTGTGCATGCAATGTCTTGTATATAAATGTATACCTTGTTCATTTATGTAACTGTATTTGTAACCATGTATTATTTGTTTTACTCTGTGCCCAGGACATACTTGAAAACGAGAGGTAACTCTCAATGTATTACTTCCTGGTAAAATATTTTATAAATAAATAAATAAATAATATGTAGTAGCAGCCCCCTGGACATTTCATGCACATGATGAGGAACACGACATTGCTGGAGGAACAGGTGAACCTTCCTCTGATTTTGTATTCCCGATTCCTGTGTGGTATTTGTATTGTGTCCGCTGTGTAGAGTATTGCGCAGGTTTTGCATCTTGCGTCCTGGCCTGGCATATATATAATTATATATATATATATTCCACAGAAGCAGCCGGCACTCCAGTTGCATGTAGAAAAAATTGGGTGCTTGTCCCATAAAGCAATAATAAACCACACGATTCCGTTTGAAGCACGAGATCAGGAGACAGCACTCTGGTAAGTTTGATCACAAGTTTTTGTACTGAAAAAGACACATAAACCGACGTGTCACGACAGGTCACTCTGCGCGTATTCTGACAGGCCGAGATGGCGTTTGCAGGGAGCTCGGGCGGTGGTAACATCTCTGCGGTGGCGCGGTCCGGATCCCAATACGTTCGCCGCGGAACCCGCTCTGGGCTTCAGTGTAAATCTCCGTCTCCCCTGTCAGCCTCAGGCAGCTGTTTAGCTATATTTTTAGCCAATCCAGGATTCCTTTATCCCGTTTTATTGAACACTGTCTTCCTTTTTATTATTTTATATACCGTTTGTCATGTTGTTTATAGATTTAGTTTCATTTAGTTATATTTGATTATTCATGTGGTTTGTGTTCATTGTAACCGAACCCGGATCTGTGACGCATATGTACTGAGGTGGGGTTGGATCCCCTCGGTTATTTCTTGTTTTATTAATAAATAATTTACTATATTTTAATCTCTGGTGCGCATTGTGTGCATTTTTCTTCTGGTCTGCACAGTGCTTCAGATTCTGCATCTGAAAAAATGCCGGTGGATCGGGATGTGAGGTAGGGAAGTGACGTCCGCGCCGGAACGTTATTGCCACGCCTCCAAATATTCATTGCCACGCCCCCAAATCGCGCCCGCTGCATACCCTGCAAAGCCATTAAAAAGCTCAGCTTCAGCAAGTGTATTGCAGCGTGTGTGCGCCTTCCCTCCTTCTGAAATACTATAGACCAGGCCTGCACAACTCGTAAAGCGAGAAGGGCCAAAATGCTCCAAGGAAAAAAAATTTGGGCCGCACGGGTAAAATCATCATCATCATCTCTCCTCCAGCACCTCTCATCATCATCCTCATATCTCCCCCAGAACCCCTCACTATCAACCTTTGCGATACTCCCCATCTATCTCTCATACCCCCATCTCTCCCCCTCACCCACACATAATACTCCCTCTCCACAAACACACAATACCCACTGCACACCACACACATCCCACGCCCCCTGCACCTCACATCCTTCTACCCCCCTGCACCTCACATCACTCTCCCCCCCTGCACCTCACATCACTCTCCCCCCCTGCACCTCACACCACTCTCCCCCCCTGCACCTCCCATCTCTCCCCCCTGCACCTCACATCACTCTCCCCCCTGCACCTCACATCACTCTCCCCCCCTGCACCTCACATCACTCTCCCCCCCCTGCACCTCACATCACTCTCCCCCGCTGCACCTCACATCACTCTTCCCCCCTGCACCTCACATCACTCCCCCCCCTGCACCTCACATCACTCCCCCCCCTGAACCTCACATCACTCCCCCCCCCTGAACCTCACACCACTCTCCCCCCCCTGCACCTCACATCACTCTCCCCCCCTGCAACTCACATCACTCTCCCCCCCCTGCAACTCACATCACTCTCCCCCCTGTACCTCCAATCACCCCCCCTGCACCTCCAATCACCCCCCCTACACCTCCAACAACCCTCCCCTGCACCTCCAATAACCCCCCCTGCACATCCAACAACCCTCCCCTGCACCTCCAAAGACCCCCCCTGCACCTCCAATGACCCCCCCTGCACCTCCAATGACCCCCCCTGCACCTCCAATAACCCCCCCTGCACCTCCAATAACCCCCCGCACCTCCAATGACCCCCACACCTCCAATCACCCCCCCTGCACCTCAATCACCCCCCTGCACCTCCAACCACCCCCACTGAACCTCCAATCACCCCCCCTGAACCTCCAATGATCCCCCCTGCACCTCCAATGATCCCCCCTGCACCTCCAATCACCCCCCCCCCTGCACCTCCAATCACCCCCCCCCCGCTGCACCTCCAATCACCCCCCCTGCACCTCCAATCACCCCCCTCTGCACCTCCAATCACCCCCCCTGCACCTCCAATCACCCCCCCTGCACCTCCAATCACCCCCCCCTGCACCTCCAATCACCCCTGCACCTCACCCCCTACACCTCACCTCCCCTGCACCTCACCTCAATGCACCTCACATCACCCCCGGGACCGCGGGGAATCGCTGCCATTTTTTTTTTTTGAAGGTTTTTTTTTTTTAAGTTTTTTTTTTTTTAAATCTCATTGCGGGCCGCACAGAGAGGCCGGGCGGGCCGCACAGAGAGGCCGGGCGGGCCGCACAGAGAGGCCGGGCGGGCCGCACAGAGAGGCCGGGCGGGCCGTACAGAGGGGGCCGCACAGAGAGGCGGGGCGGGCCGCACAGAGAGGCCGGGCGGGCCGCACAGAGAGGCCGGGCGGGCCGCACAGAGAGGCGGGGCGGGCCGCACAGAGAGGCGGGGCGGGCCGCACAGAGAGGCCGGGCGGGCCGCACAGAGAGGCCGGGCGGGCCGTACAGAGGGGGCCGCACAGAGAGGCGGGGCGGGCCGCACAGAGAGGCGGGGCGGGCCGCACAGAGAGGCGGGGCGGGCCGCACAGAGAGGCCGGGCGGGCCGCACAGAGAGGCCGGGCGGGCCGCACAGAGAGGCCGGGCGGGCCGCACAGAGAGGCCGGGCGGGCCGCACAGAGAGGCCGGGCGGGCCGCATGCGGCCCGCGGCCGTTATGTTGTGCAGGCCTGCTATAGACGCAGCCTTATCGACGCTTACTGAATAGGCCACGCTTACTGAATAGGCCATCGCGATTGGCCCAGCGATGTCACTGCCCCGCCTCCAACCACCTTCCCCCGGCTCCCTTCGCGCACGCTGGCTCCGTGGAATCGGGCTGACTTAAGCAGGAGAGCCTCAGCGTTAGCGCGCCTCCGCTCTCCCCACCCCTCTATGGCCCGGGCCTTAGTTACTGTACAGCATTGTAAAGTGCCTTGCTGGCCTAGTACAATTTAGTAAATATCCTAAACAATGTCGTCTTAGGCAAAATGTTGCTGATCTTTGCTCTAAAAATGACTATGAACTAAAGAGAAATAACAATCTCCCTTGTGAGCACATTCACATGTCTCAGACAGGTCTGCAACCCTGCTTTTCACCATTATCCCATACAGCTTCCACTGCAGCCAGGGACTCTGGGAAATGACATGCAAATGAGCACAGTGTCACCTTTTGCTTCAAATCTATTTTAAATGAAATTAGCCTTGTACTTCTGGTGGAGAGAGTAGGGGTTTGGTGCTTTATACGTTACATATTATTAAATGTTAACATCAAACAAATATTGTCATTATGTTTGGTGCTACTTATTTCTTTTTCATTAGGATTTATTTATTCATCTTTCATTATTATTATTTACTAGCTGAGAGACCCGGCGTTGCCCGGGATGTAAATGCGTAATAGGTAGTATTATTTATAACTCGTGGAACAATAGGTGAGCATTTGTTGTAAAGGTTTCGGGGGGGGGGGGAGAAAGGGGAGCGGGGGGGGGGAGAAAGGGGAGCGGGGGGGGGGGGGAGAAAGGGGAGCGGGGGGGGAGAAAGGGGAGCGGGGGGGGGAGAAAGGGGAGCGGGGGGGGGGAGAAAGGGGAGCGGGGGGGGGGAGAAAGGGGAGCGGGGGGGGAGAAAGGGGAGCGGGGGGGGGGAGAAAGGGGAGCGGGGGGGGGAGAAAGGGGAGCGGGGGGGGGGAGAAAGGGGAGCGGGGGGGGGAGAAAGGGGAGCGGGGGGGGGAGAAAGGGGAGCGGGGGGGGAGAAAGGGGAGCGGGGGGGGAGAAAGGGGAGCAGGGGGGAGAAAGGGGAGCGGGGGGGGAGAAAGGGGAGCGGGGGGGGGGGGAGAGAAAGGGGAGCGGGGGGGGAGAAAGGGGAGCGGGGGGGAGAAAGGGGAGCGGGGGGGGGAGAAAGGGGAGCGGGGGGGGGAGAAAGGGGAGCGGGGGGGGGGAGAAAGGGGAGCGGGGGGGGGGGAAGGGGAGTGGGGGGGGGGGGAAGGGGAGTGGGGGGGGGGGTGGAGAGCGGTGGGCATATGTATTGTCATAATTTATGTATGGGCATTTCCCCCCCCCCCCCGTTCCCCGTGACTCCCCCGCCCCCCCGTTCCCTGTGACTCGCGCTCCCCCCCCCCGGCGGCCGCTTGGTCCCCCCGATGTGCCGTCCTGCTGAGTGAGGCGTGCAGGCGGCTGCAGGAAGCGCCCTGTGTGGGCCTAAGACTCACGCTCCCCCCCCCCCCCCCCCCCCCCCGGCGCCCGCTCGATGTGGCGTCTGGCTGAGCGGCGGTAGGAAGCGCCCTGTGTGGGGCCTGAGGCTGAGGCGGGACGCGCAGTGGGCCTGAGGCTGAGGCGGGACGCGCAGTGGGCCTGAGGCTGAGGCGGGACGCGCAGTGGGCCTGAGGCTGAGGCGGGACGCGCAGTGGGCCTGAGGCTGAGGCGGGACGCGCAGTGGGCCTGAGGCTGAGGCGGGACGCACAGTGACTTACCTGAGCGGGTGGTAGCGCCGGGGAGGTAAGGGAGCGGCTGGGGTAGGAGGGCCGCGCTTCCCGTCCGGAGCCAGTGCAGGATGGCGCACGTGAGGGGGGGGGGGAGGGGGGCGGACAGAGGGTGTGTGTGTGTGTATAGAGCTGCTGTGTTGTGTGTGTGTGTGTGTGTGTATAGAGCTGCTGTGTTGTGTGTGTGTGTGTATAGAGCTGCTGTGTTGTGTGTGTGTGTATAGAGCTGCTGTGTTGTGTGTGTGTGTGTGTGTGTGTATAGAGCTGCTGTGTTGTGTGTGTGTGTATAGAGCTGCTGTGTTGTGTGTGTGAGTGTGTGTGTATAGAGCTGCTGTGTTGTGTGTGTGTGTGTATAGAGCTGCTGTGTTGTGTGTGTGTGTGTGTATAGAGCTGCTGTGTTGTGTGTGTGTGTATGTATAGAGCTGCTGTGTTGTGTGTGTGTGTGTGTGTATAGAGCTGCTGTGTTGTGTGTGTGTGTGTGTATAGAGCTGCTGTGTTGTGTGTGTGTGTGTGTGTGTATAGAGCTGCTGTGTTGTGTGTGTGTGTGTGTGTGTGTGTGTGGGCCGTCACTCCGCCTCAGGCCAATGAGAGGTGTGCGGGGGCGGGCGACCCAAGGGACCAATGAGATTTCCCCTAGGGACACCGGACATCCAGGCAGGCAAACATACAGTGCTTTCACTAATATAGTATAAGATTAACTTTATTATATTTGTTGTTGTCATTATTATTATTGTTTACTGTTAGCTGGAGTATGGCTCACCCAAGAACCACTTTCCCCTGTATGGGGGTCAGACATAGTGCAGACTTGACCCCTGACATTTATAAAAAGATGTTGGAATATGTGACACTGCTGCTTAATAAACACAAACACAGGCGCGCCATGTATTGTTCTGACATTGGTTTATTACACAGAGACACGTCTTTATAGAGGGTTGTCACACTAACAGCCTGGAAGGGGTTAATGCAGGGTCACCAGCCCAGCCCCCCTCTCCTATGATTGGTTGCTGCTCTCGTACAGGAGCCGCGATTGGTCCCCTGTCAATGTCAGAAAAGGCGCGCCAGTTTTGCTGTCTCCATGGCGACCATGGCGGCCGCCGGAGATCGGCCTGCAGCGCGGCCCGGCTTCCAGGTTACCTCCCCGCCGGTGAAGATGTTAGCGGGGCGGCTGAGGGAATGCGTGCGGCGGCGGCCCGGTTCCTTCTGGCTGGAGAAAGGAGCCGGCGGGCTGGAGGTGGGCCTGGTGTGGATGCAGGGCCGGGTGCTGCACGTACGGCCCGAGCGCGGCGTCACCGTGCGGCTGAGCGACGACACTCACACCTTCACCGTGTGCGGGGCCGACCGGGTGCCCAAGGGCAAGCCCTGCCTGCAGCCAGGTAACCGGGGGGTCCGCACGCCCTGCCTGCAGCCAGGTAACCGGGGGGGTCCGCAAGCCCTGCCTGCAGCCAGGTAACCGGGGGGTCCGCAAGCCCTGCCTGCAGCCCGGTAACCGGGGGGGGTCCGCAAGCCCTGCCTGCAGCCCGGTAACCGGGGGGTCCGCAAGCCCTGCCTGCAGCCAGGTAACCGGGGGGTCAGCAAGCCCTGCCTGCAGCCAGGTAACCGGGGGGGTCAGCAAGCCCTGCCTGCAGCCAGGTAACCGGGGGGGGTCCGCAAGCCCTGCCTGCAGCCAGGTAACCGGGGGTCCGCAAGCCCTGCCTGCAGCCAGGTAACCGGGGGGGTCCGCAAGCCCTGCCTGCAGCCAGGTAACCGGGGGGGGTCAGCAAGCCCTGCCTGCAGCCAGGTAACCGGGGGGGGTCCGCAAGCCCTGCCTGCAGCCAGGTAACCGGGGGTCCGCAAGCCCTGCCTGCAGCCAGGTAACCGGGGGGTCCGCAAGCCCTGCCTGCAGCCAGGTAACCGGGGGGTCCGCAAGCCCTGCCTGCAGCCACGTAACTGGGGGGTCCGCAAGCCCTGCCTGCAGCCAGGTAACCGGGGGGGTCAGCAAGCCCTGCCTGCAGCCACGTAATCGGGGGGTCCGCAAGACCTGCCTGCAGCCAGGTAACCGGGGGGTCCGCAAGCCCTGCCAGCAGCCAGGTAACCGGGGGTCCGCAAGCCCTGCCTTCAGCCACGTATTTGGGGGGTCCGCAAGCCCTGCCTGCAGCCAGGTAACCGGGGGGGTCCGCAAGCCCTGCCAGCAGCCAGGTAACCGGGGGGTCCGCAAGCCCTGCCTGCAGCCCGGTAACCGAGGGGTCCGCAAGCCCTGCCTGCAGCCCGGTAACCGGGGGGTCCGCAAGCCCTGCCTGCAGCCAGGTAACCGGGGGGTCAGCAAGCCCTGCCTGCAGCCAGGTAACCGGGGGGGTCCGCAAGCCCTGCCTGCAGCCAGGTAACCGGGGGGGTCAGCAAGCCCTGCCTGCAGCCAGGTAACCGGGGGGGGTCCGCAAGCCCTGCCTGCAGCCAGGTAACCGGGGGTCCGCAAGCCCTGCCTGCAGCCAGGTAACCGGGGGGTCCGCAAGCCCTGCCTGCAGCCAGGTAACCGGGGGGTCCGCAAGCCCTGCCTGCAGCCAGGTAACCGGGGGGTCCGCAAGCCCTGCCTGCAGCCACGTAACTGGGGGGTCCGCAAGCCCTGCCTGCAGCCAGGTAACCGGGGGGTCAGCAAGCCCTGCCTGCAGCCACGTAATCGGGGGGTCTGCAAGACCTGCCTGCAGCCAGGTAACCGGGGGGTCCGCAAGCCCTGCCTTCAGCCACGTATTTGGGGGGTCCGCAAGCCCTGCCTGCAGCCAGGTAACCGGGGGGTCCGCAAGCCCTGCCTGCAGCCAGGTAACCGGGGGGTCCGCGCGTGGCTATCACTGTCCTGCCTCACACGGGAGGAGGGCGCCATGATTTCTTCTCCCGCCCCCTAAACAGCAACACCAGCCTCTCACCCTCTCACCCTCTAGCGTCACCTAGATAGAAGCCAGGCAGATCACACTGGTTTTCTATGAATCGCAACTGATTTTAAAGTCCTGTTTATATCAGCAGTCAGGTCTGATATAAAACAGTAGTAATGTTTCCACCGCCAGTGTATGCAGCGCTGTACATAGAATGTTTGCAGGCGCGAGCCGCTACCCCATAGAGCTTACAATCTATGTCTGAAGCACTTATTCCCATGACCTGTTATTTGTAATTTATATGATTGTCACATGTATTACTGCTGGGAAGCGCTATGTACATTTAATGGCGCTATATAAAAAAAGACATTTGTAGCCCTTTTTCTGACACTCTAAGCGACTTCGGGTAACTGCGCGCACCTGCGGCTCCAGGAGATCTGAGCCTCCGCTAGCTGGGAGCCTGGGGTAACACTTATTAGCGCAGCGCCTCCACTTACCCAGGATCCCCGTCATGTAAGATTCCCCTGGGCAAGAAACACACCGATACAATGCGTGCAACCAACTTTACTATGTGCAATAATAAACTTATACTCTATATGAACCGTGGCAATAACCCAATATGCATACACTTATCTTATAACACTATACTTATACTCTATCATACCCTAACACCGCTAACGGATAATGTCCTTCTAACATCAGTGGCTCGGCCACACCCCTAGGGAATACTGTCCTGTACAATAGTGGCTCAGCCACGCTCTTATGAGTGTCTCTATCCCGTCACCGCGTGCCCCACACACCGTGTCCGTGTAATAGTACGATAGCGGTGTGTACTCGCTAGTGTCTCCCTATAGTTACGCCTAAGGCGGGATCAGCGCCTGTTGACCGGTGTTGGTGCACTTGACGTATCTACTACCTTCCGGTCACGGCGGTGACCGGTAATACTTGGAAAAGGATCAGCCGAATCCTTGCTTGTCTGGGATGTCCGCAGTGCAGCTGTCTGGTCCCAAGCAGCTCACCAGCAAACCTGCTCCGCACGCTTGTCCCTAACTGTGTACACAGTAAGGTGACTGATCGCTAGCACTATGGCCGTCCCTGCAGCACAGCAGCACACTGTGACTCAGGGGTTTCTCCTAAGGGCCTACGGGGTAAAGCTAGCCTATGCAGGCGGGTCACGGACCCCCTGCACGCATACACCCTCCTCCGTTACCTTCCAGATCCCCTCTGACTAGCCTCTCCCCCACGCTTCCCTTTCCTCCTCCCGTAATTCTAGCCTTCCGATTGGCTCCTCAAGTCAGGTGACTGCCCAGGAGCTCATGGGAGTTGTAGTTCCTCAGCGGAGCTTCTCTGCCTTGAGCTGCACAGACTCACAGCTATTGCATCAGCGCAGACCTCCACATGACTCTCCTGAACAGTCAAAACACCAACTGAACACACATATGAGGCTCCTACCACATCCCTACACATACATCTATTATTTGGTGCCTGCGGCACAGGGAGATAACGTGACTTGCTCAAGGTCACAAGGTATGGGGGGGGGGATTGAGTGAGTGTGTGTGTGGGGGGGTGTGTGTTTGTGTGTGGGGGGGTGTGTGTTTGTGTGTGGGGGGGTGTGTGTTTGTGTGTGGGGGGGATTGTGTGTGTTGGGGGGGGAGATTGAGTGTGTGGGGGGGATTGTGTGTGTTGGGGGGGGGAGATTGAGTGTGTGGGGGGGATTTTGTGTGTGTGGGGGGCGGGGATTGTGTGTGTGTGGGTGGGGGATTGAGTGTGTGTGGGGGGGATTGAGTGTGTGTGGGGGGGGTTGAGTGTGTGTGTGGGGGGGGGTTGAGTGTGTGTGTGGGGGGGGGTTGAGTGTGTGTGTGGGGGGGGGGGGGGTTGAGTGTGTGTGTGGGGGGGGGGGTTGAGTGTGTGTGTGGGGGGGGGGGGTTGAGTGTGTGTGTGGGGGGGGGGTTGAGTGTGTGTGTGGGGGGGGGGGTTGAGTGTGTGTGTGGGGGGTGGGTTGAGTGTGTGTGGGGGGGATTGTGTGTGTGTGGGGGGATTGAGTGTGTGTGTGTGTGTGGGGGGGGGATTGAGTGTGTGTGTGGGGGGGGGATTGAGTGTGTGTGTGTGGGGGGGGGATTGTGTGTATGGGGGGGGGATTGAGTGTATGTTTGTGTGGGGGGGATTGAGTGTGTGTGTGGGGGGGATTGAGTGTGTGCGGGGGGGATTGTGTATGGGGGGGGATTGAGTGTGTTTGTGTGTGGGGGGGTGTGTTTGTGTGTGGGGGGATTGTGTGTGTGTGGGGGATTGAGTGTGTGTGTGTGTGTGTGTGTGTGTGTGGGGATTGTGTGTGGGGATTGTGTGTGTGTGTGTGTGGGGGGGGGGGGAGTGTGTGTGTGTGTGGGGGGGGATTGTGTGTGTGTGTATGTGGTGTGTATGTGGTGATTGATTGAGAGAGAGAGTGTGTGTTGTATTGCAGTGGTGCGCAAACTGGTGGGGGGCAATAAGGCGCAAGATTTAGGGGGGCGCAGGCGACGTGCGGCGAAATCTGGGTGCGCGGGCCGGCAGACGCTTTGCGCGGGAGGACGAAAAAGCTGTACGCGATGGGCGGCCAATAAGATGTGCACGGGCGGGCAGCCGAAGATGTGTGCGGGTGGCTGAACAAGATAGTGCAGGTGGCGGCCTCGTGATGGTGTGTGCGCACACGCGCAGGGGCTTCGGTGGGTACGGGGAGGAGCACGCCCGAGCACGGTGAAGTCAAACGCCCCTCCCGGTGTCTGCCCTGCAATAGCGCTGTGTTCCTGCTCTCCTCCGCTGGCAACCTGCTTCGCTGCGATCCTCTGCGAGGGAAAGGGTCGGCTGCCACTGTATCAATCATACTATGAATGTACAGAAATAATAAAAAAAAAGTGAAAACATTGAAAACGGAAAAATAATAAATAATAATAATGTAGGTAGGAGTGTGGATGACAATGGGGATAGCAAGCCAAAGAGCAGGGAGGGGAAGGTAGAAACAAAAGGGGGGATAGGGAAGGGAGGTAGCAAAGAGGTGGATGAATGCCCCCCAAAAGTATTGCCTTTGTGCACGTACGCTCTCCCAAGCTCAGCGCTTGGGGAGACAAACAAAATTGACTTTGAAGTGCGCTCAGCAGAAGTCAATGCACACATACAGCCACACACAGCCACACACACACACACACACACAAACACACACAAATAGCCCCGATCCACGCTTGCAAAATGATGCAGGACACCCTGCGCTCAGGCTTGGAGAGTTGGTGATGTCACCGCTCTCAGCGGCAGCGTGGACGCAGCCTAATTTTGCAAGCGCGAGCTGTTGAAATATGTAAGTATTTATAGACATATTTGGATTTATATTGTATACCGTTTAATAAAGGTTTTTTTTTTTTTTCATGTGATTTTGATTACGTCAGGCAGGGGGGCCCGAGAAATTTTATGGATGAAGAGGGGGGCTCGGCATAAAAGGTTTGCTCACCCCTGCACTAAGCTGCGCTTTCAGCTCATAGACCTCACATTATAAACGTGTAATTATAGTCTCACCTTAATGTAGTGTAAAAGAAAATGATGTACAGATTTGGTCGCATCTATTAACGCAGGTTAACGGTGGCAGAACGTTAAAGCAGCTCTATTTAAACAAATGGCACAGCGCTATATTTCTTAAATGGGTGCAATTTATTGCATTATTTGTGTAATCTTATCAGGTGGTACAGGCATACCCCGCATTCACGTACACAATGGGACCGGAGCATGTATGTAAAGTGAAAATGTACTTAAAGTGAAGCACTCCCTTTTCCCCACTTATCGATGCATGTACTGTACTGCAATCCTCATATACGCGCATAACTGATGTAAATAACACATGTGTAGCAGTCTCTACAGTCTCCCCGCTTGCGCACAGCTTCGGTACAGGTAGGGAGCCGGTATTGCTGTTCAGGACGTGCTGACAGGCGCATGCGCGAGCTGCCGTTTGCCTATTGGGTGATATGTCCTTACTCGCGAGTGTCCTTAAACCGGGGTATGCCTGTACACTTGTACAGGAAATCCTAAAGTTGATGTCCCTGGGGCAGCTGAGGGATTTTCACCCATTCAGTGCTGGAGGGTCCTGCGCCCCCCTCCTGCATTTCCTAATCATGTGTTCGCTCCTTAGGCCTCGGATATTTTATTTATTTGTCAAATGTTTTACCAGGAAGGAAGCAATACTTGAAAATGAGAGGTAACTCTCAATGTATGTCCTGGGCACAGAGTTATGATGACAGATACATGGTTACAAATCCATAGTTACATTAAGTGAACAGGGTATACATTATATACAAGACATTGCATGCACAGTTAGAGATAATATATATTATAGGCGCATGTAACCGTTACAGACCAGATTAAAATGTGAGACAGCCTTAGTTTTGAAAGAACTTAGACTGCTGGCATCTGCAAGAGTCTCTGGTAGGTTGTTCCAGTTTTGGGGTGCACGGTAAGGCCGTGATTATACCCGAAGCGGCGGAGCGCAGAACGTTGTGCGCCACCAAAACAAATAAAAGTTTTCCTATGAGCGCACGCTAAGAATGGGTGACCAAGTGCGCAAATTTTCGAACAGATCCAAGAATTTTATTTTCTGGAGCGATGGCCGCGTCATGTGAGCGGTTCAGCCAATGAGCGTGAACCACTCACGTGACATCATGGCCTCGCCTCCCGATGCCTCCTGCCTGCAGTGCAAGTTTCGGGCAGCGCATCGCACGGAGGTAGCGCGCGTGTCCCGCCGCCGGTGGTATAATGAAGGCCTATGAGGAGGAGCGTCCGGATACTTTGTTGAACCTTAGGACCATGAGCAGTCTGTTGGAGTCTGATCTCAGATGATAAGTGCTGACGTGGTAGGGGTGAGGAGCTTGTTCAGATAGGTGGGTAGCTTGCCTAGAAAGTATTTGAATACACAGACCCCCACCAACGCGGCTCGAAACGCGTTGGTGGGGGTCTGTATACCCCGTAATGTAGCTGTATTTTTTTGTGGTTTCCATTAAAATAGTCTTTTTTTATGGGCACACGCTCTCCTGGATTTCATTCAACCTTTTTTTACTTTCCTGAGTATTAGTGCCTGCTTTTTCCTTTTGCTTCGTGTCAAGTCATCCAGAAAAAACGGAAGCACGCCCCCTACTGTGAAAGAAGAAACCTGCACAGCCAAAAGGACATTACCAACTGTAACTGTGAGTTATTTTATCACAAGCACATTCTCCATTCTGACATTATATGCTGGGACACTTTATTGTGTGGCCCCTTACTACAGTGCTCGTGGGGGCCCTAGCCCACTAGTCAGATTACAATGGAGCAGTGATTAATACATGATTGTTCTGTGTCCTATGGATTGGCTATCCCTTATCCATTATCCAGGGGGTTTTCATTTCCGTTATCATTATATACATTTATTGAACGTTACAATTTTTGTACTACATATTTTGAGGCTTTTTTTCAGAGCACCACACATTTTTTCCATTTTTCTATGAAAAGTGGAAAGGCCGGGGACACTTTAACTTTCACATGTTATAATGCCGGGCCCCTGGCTTATGGTGCCAGGTAGCTGCCAGGGGCTCACCGTTCCAGTGGTAACCTTTATTGTATAGCCTGGTTACCCCCTTTATCGTATAGCCTGGCACCCCCTTTGGAGGGAAGTATTATCGAAATGGGGGGGTCCCAGAGTTGAAATGAATGCGGTTCAGCTTGGGGAGACCCTCTGCTTCAATCCTGTTTTAAATTTTTTTTTTTTATAAAAAGCGTGTGACTTGCTCCTTCAGAATACTGATTTTCATGTTCGGTTAAAGCCTTAACAAGAAAAAAATGGGTGTATATAGCGCTAAAAAATCTTGTGCAGTGACAATAATGTTATAATGTGATAGTGCACACAATAAAATATAAATATATAATAATAAACTTAGGCTGCCAGGTGATACCAACTCCAAGACAGGTTGGAAAAACAAGACAAATAATAAACAATACAGACCGGCGCCAATTAGTCCAAGGTGATACTAATGTCCAGCACTGAAAGAGTCTCAGAATAGTAGATAGCTGCAGTAGTATCTTCACAGCTTGTCTTCAATGATTGGACTCCATATGTATGTGCATGGGAGAAAAAATAGACAAAGAAAACATATCATAGTGCAGTATGCAAACAACCAAACATGCAGGACAAACAGGACAAGACAAACACTACATAAAACAGGCTCACCCCCTGAAGAAGTGCGCATGCGCACGAAACGCGTTGGGCAGATTTGCATTTTGAGTGTGGCAGAGGACTGGTAGTGACTGCGGGAGCCTTGCAGCCAAGTGAAAGGAAATTCGGCGATTGCACCCGCCTCCTAGCAGCGGATTTCCGGATTGAGCTTGACAGACAGCACCAGGAGCACCACGAGATCCGTCAAGCCGCGTGGTGTGACGTGCTTCTGGTCACGGAGAGAGAGAGATCCCTGGAGGTCTGAGGACTGAAAAAACGGAGCTGCTGCCGGTTACCATCTATCCTTACACCCCTGCTTATGTCCTGTGGCAGTACTGTAAGTAGGATTCCGGTTTTTACCCACCGGATCCCACGTGTGCTACCTCATCATTTTCATTTTAATTGTGTTAATAAATACTTTATTGTAGGATTAGTCAGCCTTGCCTGTTTTATGTAGTGTTTGTCTTGTCCTGTTTGTCCTGCATTGTTTGGTTGTTTGCATACTGCACTATGATATGTTTTCTTTGTCTA
This sequence comes from Ascaphus truei, assembly GCF_040206685.1. Lineage (NCBI taxonomy): Eukaryota > Metazoa > Chordata > Amphibia > Anura > Ascaphidae > Ascaphus > Ascaphus truei. Next base: position 60,853 of record NW_027457035.1, read on the forward strand.
TTTTTTCTCCCATGCACATACATATGGAGTCCAATCATTGAAGACAAGCTGTGAAGATACTACTGCAGCTATCTACTATTCTGAGACTCTTTCAGTGCTGGACATTAGTATCACCTTGGACTAATTGGCGCCGGTCTGTATTGTTTATTATCGGTTAAAGCCTTACTTCACAAATGTAGTAAAGTGCTTTAAAAAATTTTTTGATTTCAACCTTCCCCAGCGATCGCATCTGTCTATCTAAACCTTGTGTCGCCCTGCTCCTTACTTCCCTTCTCCTTTCCCACTCAACCTGTCTTCACCAACCTACTAACACTTCTCTACCTCCTTTGATACCTAACCTACCAAGTCCTACTTCACGTCCCCCTTCACTCCACTTCCAGTCACCACTCCCACTATCTAACTTGCACATTTCTATAGCTTTCTGATTTCCTCACTTCTCCACATTTATTCTTCTTTCTTTCTAGCTCCCTACTTCCTCTCCTCCTTGCTCTCCCCTCTACCACTTCCTTACTACTTGCTGCATCCCTACCCCACTTTAAATTCAAGTCTACTTCCTTACTCCTTCTTATAGTATTGTCTCCTTAAATGTCTCCACTTCGGCTTATTTCCTCTCATCTACTTGCTTTTATCCTCTTACTAACTCCCTCTCTATCACTCACCCTGCCCTTACTCGCTTAATGGTTCTGCCGCTACGGCGCTATACTAATTCCCTTCCCGTATGTCTTTCTATTCTTCCCAGACTCAAAATTCAAAAAGCCCGCGTCGGGCCGGTGAGATGACTAATCCAGGCCTGCGCGGGTCATCCGGCGCATTCTGGACGCCTTGATGGGCTTACGGCTGTCCTTGGTCTTGCTGGTGACGTCATCTGGTCGCGCCGGTGGGAGCTGGTTCCGCGCCACCTCCAAGATGGCGCCGCTCCTTCCGGGGCACAGCTGTGATGCGTATCCGGGGGGCGGCCATTTTGGAAGACGTCTCTCACCAGTGCGGAGGTGCGTGCGCCCGCTCCTGTTTCCCGCTCACCGCTCTCTTCCTGCTCCTGCGGTTCACTGTGGATTCCTGCCTTCTAGAGCTGCTTCGCCATCTTGTGTCGGGGGCCGCCATCATCAGAAAGGTAGGCCGCAAATTTTCTCACCAGGGATTCAGTTTCAGCGCAGGTTGCTTGATCACTGGACATCTGTAGTTGGGGTGTCGGAGATCACCGCTCTTTCACTCGGGGGTGAGTTTCTTTATTTGGTGACAGCTTCACCGTGGCCGGGGACCAGACCTCAAGTAGGGGGACGAGAACTGGAGGAGAAGCAAAGAAACACAGGTTGCTGAGGCCATGACACCGAGGGATTAGCCTGATACACTACAGGGGTGAACAAAGCCGGGACAGACTCTGGTTATGCATAGTATATGTTAGGTTTTATTAATTCAAGCTCAGGAAGAGCGAGGCAGGAGTGGGGGGGAGTGACCTGCTTCAAAAATCCGCATGGGCCACGCACTAGGGGGGAGGAGGGTGGATCTCCTGGGCCCTAGTGAAGTCCTTTGGGACTGGACGCGGTGGGTGAATGAACTTCATCCCACGTTTCCTCCGGACGGTTGGAGAGGAGTCCAGCTTCCCAAAGGCGGTGATCTCGTCAAGGAGGCGACGTCGCCGAGACGACGAGAATTCTACTGTCTTTTGTCTTGTCTAGTGTTTGTTGTGTCCCCCCAGGTGTACCCTCTTGTGTGCTCCCCCTTGTGTATTGCTGTAGGTGGTGAAGTGAGGTATTGCAGTTCGAGAAGAAGAGGAGGTCGGGATTGTGGTCCAGGTGCATCAATCAAGAACAGATATCGGCAGCAAAGTCATCTCATACTTTTAAATGAGTAAGGAACTCAGGCTAGTATCACATAACATTAAGGGGTTTAACAGCCCGGTTAAACGCAGAATCGCCTTCCGAGATTATAAGCGTAAAGGGGCAGAAATTCTGTTTCTGCAAGAAACACACTTCTCTCAAGACAACTACCCCAAATTCCTGGATAAGGACTACCCGACACACTTTTTGTCTTCCGCGAAAGTCAAAAAAAAAGGGGTGGCCATACTAATTCATAAAAGAATACCGTTCGTACCCGATAGGACTTTCAAAGATAAAGAGGGCAGATTCCTCATAGTAAGAGGTGCAATCCAAGGGTTCCCAATTACTCTAGCAACAATATATGCCCCTAATGAGACGGCCCCCGTTTTTTTCTCTACCTTCTTTGGGAAACTCAACAAAGTGGCCAGAGGTAATATCATTGTCGCTGGAGACTTGAACAGGGCACTACGGGAGGACCTTGACAGATGTTCATCCACTAATATTACACACAGATCTGACATACTAACAATTAAAAAAGGGTTACGTGACTGCCAACTACTCGACATCTGGAGGGAACAACACCAGAGACTGAGAGAATACACCTTCTACTCACACCCACATGACACATATAGCAGGATAGATTACTTCCTTGTATCCAACAGAATGGTCCCTGGGGTCTCTCGCACCGAGATCCATGATATTTCATGGTCAGACCATGCATCTATAGAGCTGCGGTGCACACTAATCCCACTAGACAGACCTAGAGCGAACTGGAAACTAAACGAAATCTTGCTGAAAATCCCAGCCCTACAGGTGGAAATTGGGGAAAAGCTCACACAATACTTCGAGGAGAATGAGGGGAGTGTGGCTACGCACTCCAGACTGTGGGAGGCCCATAAGGCTACCCTCAGGGGGGTCATTATGAATCTGGCCGCTAAACGGAAAAGAGAACGGGAGGGAAAAATTTTGAAGCTAGAGGAACAGCTAGCAGAGCTTTCCTCCCTCCACAAAAAAATAAGAATGCCCACACGTTAACTCAAATACTAGCCACTAAAACTAGTCTTAACCTCCTCCTCTCCGCCCAGGCCGAGAAGGAATTGACCTGGTCCAAGCGGAAATTTTATGAAAAAGCTAACAAGCCTGACACACTACTTGCCAATAAGCTAAAAAAACAAGCTTCCAAACTATCACATTCACGCAATTCGAAACCAAGATGGGGACCTTACCTCCATCCCAGCGAACATAGCAGGGGAATTCAAAAAGTATTACGAAATATTATACAATGGAGATAAGGTAACCCATAATCCGAAAACAAAGGAGGATTTACGGACCTTCTTAATAGAGGCACATTTACCCATTTTGAAGAGATGCGAAAGGGAGGCACTCCAGTCGGACTTCACGATGGAGGAACTCTCTGGGGTCATCAAAGCACTAAAACCGGCTAAAGCCCCAGGGCCAGATGGCTTTTCGAACTTATATTACAATAAATATTTAAAAATTCTAGCCCCCCACATGTTAAAGTTATTCAATGAAATCTTAGCAGGGGCCTCATTCCCAGCACAAATGCTCCAAGCCTCAATATCGGTGATCCATAAACCCGGAAAGGACCCGGCAGACTGTAAGAGCTACCGGCCCATTTCACTGATTAACTTGGACCTCAAAATATACTCTAAACTTATAGCCAACAGGGTGGGTAGTGTTCTTCCCGGGTTAATTCACACGGATCAAGTAGGGTTTATCGGAGGTAGACAAGCGGCAGATAACACCAGGAGAATTATTGACCTAATTGATCTGGCCCAAAAAGAAAAAATTCACTCCATGGTGTTAAGTCTGGACGCTGAAAAAGCCTTCGATAGAATAGATTGGCCCTACACTGGCGACACACTTTATTCGAGCTTGGCTAGTCCCACGAATTCGGATATACCCGGGTGTATTGAGGTTTGTGACTGTTTTCTGCCCGAGTACATTGAGTTATTTTCCAAGCAGGGATTGAAGCATTTTATTCCCGCTGGCTGCAATACTGCACAGTATATATATATAAACTGCATTACAATTCATGAATTTATGCCATCTGGTAGACACGCGAAGCATTGCAGCCTATTAAATCCTAATCATTATCATTTAACAGATCAGCCGCCCATCACCCAGGCATGAACCCAGGCTGGGAAGGCAAATGCAACGGGGCTTGTCAGAGGTTAGGAGTGGCGCATTCCAGGTATCTGCCAGGTACATACCGGGTATTTGCTCGAATAAAGTGTGTCGGTGCAGTACCTATCGGAAACACTGAGAGCATTTGGCTTTGAGGGACGCCTCCTGCAGGCCATCCTGGCGTTGTATAAAAACCCAACAGCAAGAGTGAGATATCAAGGTTTCCCCTCAGAACAGTTTGAAATCAAAAGCGGAACACGTCAAGGATGCCCGCTGTCGCCACTACTGTTCGCTTTATGTATAGAGCCTTTGGCGGCACACATCAGAAATAACCCAGATATCTCTGGTATCCCTGTGGGAGACCAAATGCACAAAGCCGCTCTATATGCGGACGATGTCATTCTCACAATAGCCAAATCTCTCACATCTCTCCCAAATGTATTCAACATACTGGGCAAATTTAACCAAATTTCGGGATTTAAGATCAATCAGTCTAAATCAGAAGCCCTCAATATTAATCTACCAAAAGAAGTTGAAAAACTGATTGACCTCAATTTTCAGTTCAAATGGCAACCCTCCGCTATCAAATATTTAGGGGTTTATCTCACAAGGGAGTACAAAACTTTATATAAAGCAAATTTCCCCAAGATCATAAAGACGCTGGGGGAGGATCTCCGAACCTGGATGAAGGGGAGCATCTCATGGATTGGGAGGATACATAGCGTGAAAATGAATCTCCTCCCAAAGATGCTATATCTTTTCCAGAGTCTCCCTATCCCTTTGGTGCAGGCGGACATCCTCTCCCTCCAGTCAAAAATGATAAAATTTATTTGGAACGGGAAAAACCCAAGAATTGCTAAAGGAATATTAAAACGTCCCATTCATCCTGCGGAGGGTGAGCGGTGCCTTGCTTGCAGGCCTACTATAAAGCAGCCCAATTAGGGCAGATTTTCCAATGGCACACAGACCCAAGCCTACGGAGATGGGTTGAGTTGGAGAAGAGATGCTGTGCACCAATTGAAATCCGAAATTTAATCTGGCTACCCAGAGAAGGGGTACGCAAGATGAACAATCCGCTGCAGACCATGGTCAATTCATTATAAGTTTGGGAGGCCACGAAATTCAAATGTAATTTGACTACCAAAACATCATTAATGACACCAATAGTGGGCAACTCAGACTTCGCTCCGGACCTGAATAGCAAAAATTTCTTGATATGGACTCAGAAGGGCTTCTCCCGTCTAAAAGATCTGGAGGGCATAACGACCATACAAACATTTGACCAAATTAAATCCTCTAAGAATATCCCAAACAAATTTTTTAGGTACCTCCAGATCAGAGATTTCTACAATAAAACGCCAATTCGACCGGCGCGAACAAATTTTGAGCAGCTGTGTTCCAGAGATACGGACACAAGGGGACTCACATCTAGAATGTACAGGGAAGTGATCTGCCAGAAGTCGCCCATTGACAATAGACTGAGTTACATGAGACACTGGGAATCAGACCTAGGAGAGACTTTAGAGGACGACGAATGGGACAGAATTATACAGGCGGCGGCGAAAAGCTCAATCTGCACCACATTAAAGGAGAACGCATATAAAGTCCTTATGAGGTGGTATTACACTCCGACGCGCTTAGCGAAATTTGTAAACGGCTACTCCCCTCTCTGCCCTAAACAGTGTGGGGAAGCAGCTGACCTCCGACATATGTTGTGGTCTTGCACTAAGGGGGCCCCTATTTGGGAACAAATCAGAGATTGGATTCAGCGGATTCTCGATTTGGAGATCCCCCTGGACCCGTGGCTGTTCCTATTGGGCATGCGGATCCAGGGTCTGTCAAATGCGTCGCATAAATTAATCGCGCATTTTGCTACAGCCACAAGATGTGAGATCGCAGCATTATGGAAACAGCAGGAGATACCAATTATCCCTAAGATCAAAAACAGAATTTGGCATGTCTGCCGGATGGAACAATTAACGAGTTTAGTTAATGACTCCGGCACAAATGTTCTAAAGGTCTGGGATCCATGGTTGACCCAGGTAGACATCCCAGGAGTGGACGCCACCTCAATCTTGCACTAATTAAACTAGGTGCGTTCTCCTTTAAGGGCAGATTAGACAACACGACTCAGCGACGCACAGTTAGCAGACCTTCATGTAGTCATAGAATAGGGAAAAACAAATAAAAGAAAGAAACCTCAGAAGAACCTGTCCCAGTTAAAACCCTTAGCTATTGCCTAAAAGGTTGAACAAGAGATATCTAAAAAACTGCACCAGAGCCTGGCAACCTACCACCTCCCTCCCACCCCTAACCTCTTTCCCTGTCCCCTTGTCAAGTTCGTCTGGTCTTGTTTGTAAAGTGTTAAGTGGATGTGTCTTCGAGGCGTCATTACATGTGTTTAACAAAACTGGAAATGTAATAATGGGCTGTGGAACATTGGCTGTATTTGTACTTTCCAATAAAAATTTAAAGTTGAAAAAAAAAAAAAACATTTTTTTATATTGCATTGAGTAATGGAAACCCAGGACAGTGTTGGTGCTAGCTAGATATAAACACTCCAGACATGTACCAATCTTTAAACCCTTGGGTATTTAATGTTGGTACAGATAAGAAGCATGGCTTACTCCAACCCGTTTACCCTGTGGTCAAAATATTAGTACAGCTCAACCCCGTTATAGCGCAATCTGCTATAGCGCGAATCGCTTTTAATGCTGTCTGAGCGTGGCTCCCGATTTAAAAACATCTCCAAGGTTTTATTTTTATATAATATTCAATGCATTATTGCTAACAGACACACGCTGATACACATATATACACACACCCCTACACCATGCGGGAATTGAACCCATGATCTTTCATATGCTGGTGCAATTCTCTAGCTGCTACACCACAGTATTGGTGTGATGAATCTGACTCTATAAACAAACGTAACATCTACTGCACAGTGCAGTCCATGGGTGATCAGGGTTCAATTCCCGCATGTGTATTATATAAAATGTATTCACTGTTGGGCTGTCATTGATCAGAGAAGGGTCATGTGACCCTCCTGCGCTCAAAAGTCAGTCAAATTGAAAGCTTGGGAGAGCGTATGTAAGCACCTCGGAGCCTGATGAAGTGGAGAGAGCTGCAGATGCCGGGTAAGTCCTCGCAGAACCGTTCTTCCTGATTGCGCCGACCATTTCGCGATCCTGGTTATAACGTGCTCATTATGTGGACCAAGAGCACCGCGTTATAACGGGATTCAGCTGTATTAAGGGTTTCATATTTTTTTTTTTCATTTACAAACCTACTTTACATCCCTATCATTAAAAAATATATATATACACACACACACACACACACACACACACACACACAGTTAGGTCCGGAAATAATTGGACACTGACAGAATTTTCATAATTTTGGCTCTGTACGCCACCACAATGGATTTGAAATGAAACAACTGAGATGCAATAGAAGTGTAGACTTTCAGCTTTAATTCAAGGGGTTGAACAAAAATATCGTATGAAACGTTTAGGAATTGCAACCATTTTCATACACAGTCCCCTTATTTCAGGGGCTCAAATGTAATTGGACAAATTAACACAATCATAAATAAAATGTTAATTTTTAATACTTTGTCGAGAATCCTTTGCAGGCAATGACTGAAGTCTGGAACGCATGGACATCACCAAACGCTGGGTTTCCTCCTTTGTGATGCTTTGCCAGGCCTTTACTGCAGCTGTCTTCAGTTGTTGTTTGTTCGTGAGTCTTTCTGCATTAAGTTTTGTCTTCAGCAAGTGAAATGCATGCTCGATCGGGTTGAGATCAGGTGATTGACTCGGCCATTGCAGAATATTTCACTTCTTTGCCTTAAAAACATCCTGGGTTTCTTTCGCAGTATGTTTTGGGTCATTGTCCATCTGTAAAGTGAAGCGCCGTCCAATCAACTTCACTGAATTTGGCTGAATCTGAGCAGACAATATATCCCTATACACTTCAGAATTCATCCGGCTGCTTCTGTCTTCGTTCACATCATCAAAAACCACTAGTGACCCAGTGCCATTGTAAACCATGCATGCCCATGCCATCACTGCCTCCACCGTGTTTTTCAGATGATGTGGTACACAGCAACTCTCTTTTTTAGATGTCCTCATTACACAGACTAATGGGGAGTTACATACTGATCTTTTTAGAAAGGATACATACAGAAATGCCATTTTAAGGGCAGATAACCATCATCCTCCTTCTCTTATTGATGCATTACCTTTTTCACAGAAAGTCCGGGTCTGCAAAATCACGAGCAGGAAGGATAATATTGAACCAGCTATTGGAGAACTACGTAGTAGATTCCTGGCTAGGGGATATCCTCCTGCTGTGTTAGACCGGGCACTGGATAAAGAGGTAAGTGCTACCAAAAATAAGAAGGAGGACAGGCTTGTATTTACCACTACGTACAGTCATAAGCGAAGCAGAGGAAAAGACCTCCCAGCCCGACGCTACAAGCCTGGTAGACAGCGTGTATCACGCGCAGGCTGTATTAACCCCCAGCACATCGGAGACCAACCATGTAGGAATAAGCACTGTAGCTGTGATGAATCCTTGATCACATTGAACGGGAAAACACTGGACACGATGGGCCCTTGGTCCCTCTAAGGATTCATTTTGCTGGGGGTTAATACAGCATGCGCGTGATACACGCTATCTACCAGGATTGTAACATTGGGCTGGGAGGTCTTTTCCTCTGCTTCGCATATTGCTGGTTTGGCCACGGCTGCTCAGCCTGGAATTAAGACTTTCATTATTGACATTATAAGAAGAGGCTTATACCCCGTGAATATGTATGTAATCACTTAATTGGTGATTTGAGAACTGGAGTGCTATCGTTATTTTTTTTTCTAACCATTTATTTATTTATTTTTTGTGGCAATTTTTTTTTCACATTTTTTCTTTCTGTGGAACATTTTTTTTTATTTCTCTGGAGTGAGTATTCGTGCTATTCCTATCCTGTGTGTTTTTTATTATGGAAGATTATGTAGAAGTGGAGGATGAGGAAGGGGTTACTGATACCTATGCCTTTAACTGTGGAGACACTCACCGTCAGAGGAGGGCAGAGTCAGTTTTTGATGAAGGTGCTAATTTCATCTGTGAAGAGCCTGCTGACTTAATTATCCACTTCCTTACATTGGAAAAACTGTTATCACAGGACATTAGGTATTGGTGGGACATTACCACTCTTGAGAACAATGCTAGAGTTAAAAGGATTCCGTGAGGCTTACGCTTGAAAAAGGTACCGTCCTTTGGCTTTATTAATAAAGATTTTGAGAATGACTGGAAAGCCATATTAGATCATTGCTCATTTAAGCTAATCAAATTGATCATTAAGTATAAGCTAAATTAAAAAAAAGAAAGTGAGAGCCAATGTGAAAGTCCTACAGGATAAATTGAAAGGTTGCAGAAAAATGGAGAATTTTATTAAATATGACCAAACACTTTTAAGCAACGTGGGTGCTATGGAAAAGTCTCTAATGATTAAGAAACAACAAAAGTTTGATAGGGACAAGATAGACTATGAGAAGCAGCAAGTTTATATATGGCAACGCTACACTACAAACGCACAAAAGCCACAACCAAAATCTGGTTCTAAATATCAGAATAATAAAAAACAAGGTGACTCCAAGAATCCGAATAAATCCATCCTAAAACGCCATGGAAACGCTTCCAGTTTTGAGTCAGATGGTTCTGACTATGAGAGTCGTTCACTAGGCGTTTCCTTTTGTGATGATGATGATAATTGGCGAGTTAGATCTACCTCCCCTGAAACCGACTCTTCACAAAAATCTGTTATGATGCCCTCTCGGAAAGAAGATAAACCTTCATACTCCTTGTTTCAAAAGGAGTCAAAAAACGAAAGAGGACAAGGAGATCATCAAAGAAGAGGAGGGGGGAGGGGGATCCGGGGGATCGAGCAAAAGAAAGAAATATGCATAGGAGAAGTTGTGGATAATGTTATCAACATTTCACATAAGACTCTTACAGATGACCAGATTGCGGTTCTAAATAGAGGTTTAAATTTTGCCCCATACCAAGATTTTAATTTATTCAATACCATCATTGATCTCCAAAAATTAATTCGCAAATTGTCTCTTAAAAAATATTTTAATAGAAAAAAGGGACAACAGAGGTTCCACTATATTCCACTGATAGAGGTCTAGCTGAGAATGTTGATGGTATTGATGTTTCAATGGAGAATTTGGATTTGCATTCATTTCGTGAACAATGTGCTTTATCAGATCTTAGAGATCTTTATGATGAACAAAATCAGGATTTGGAGCCTGAGATCCCTTCCTCATTCAGCTTCTTTGGGCAATTACACTTAGGTCTTAAGAAGAAATCAACCTTTTGCCCTCATATTTTTAACAATCATAATATTAAGACCTTTGAGAAGCTGGTTGAGCGGGATCTCAGGTTATTGGCTAGGGGTATTGTACCCCGGGGGGTTCCCTCTTTAAATAAAACGAATCTGTCAGATATTGACTTCCAGGAGATGATTGCCCTCAGGGAAGATAGGTCTATTACAATCAAAAAGGCTGATAAGGGAGGGGCCATTGTGGTGCCCTCTTCTTCAGATTATCAGGCAGAGGCACTTAGATTACTTGAGGATGTTGAATCTTATACAAAATTGACATGATCCCACATGTGAGTTTTTACACCTTTTGAAAGAGATTCTTGAAGAAGGAAAGGCCCTATTTGTACTTAACACAAAGGAATATGAGTTTCTCTACAATGCCTCACCTATTGTGCCCATCTTCCACCATCTCCCAAAGATCCATAAGTCACTTGTCCGCCCTCCTGGGCGGCCCATTGTGGCCAGTATTGGATCTTTGGGAGATGGGTTATCACGCTACATTGATGGTTTTTTACAGCCACTGGTAAAAAATCTGCCTTCTTTTCTGAGAGATTCTATGGATCTTTTATCCGCTATAAAAAATGTTATGATAGAAAAAATTAAACTAAACATATACTAAGCGCTTAACCTATTAGCCTAACTTAACAATACACGATAATGATGGATAAGTGCTCTAAATGTTGGAATTCCCTTACAAAGATACAACAATAAACTAGTGAATTCTACAGACTAATATAACAAACTGAGAAGACGGCTGCCTAAGGATTGAAAAACCACAAACCTATCCACAAGGTAAGTACAACAATAGCTTAAAAACAAAAATAAAACAAACAATGAAAGAAAACAGAAATAGTCCTTGGCGCACTATCTGGTATATAAACCTGCAGAAAAATGAAGTCCAAAGATCTTGGTAGTGAGGATTGTTGGTCCGGAATCCAATCGTACTCAAAGTCCTCTGAGGTGGTGGAATCAGATTTGTGCGAATGATGCTTTAATGCATGCCAGACCAATATGATTGGGTTCAAAGCAGGATCTTAATGAATGTTGCAGATGTGTTTTGGGGTCAATGTCTTGGAAGGACTGGTGACCACTCCAGATGTGAAGTATTCAGAAATGTTACGTTCTTCCCTCTGAGCAATAATGACCTTCTGTATGTAGACTCTCTAATATGAGGAAAAAGCCTTAATGGACTGGTCATGCACAGCTGCATCTAAAGACTTAGTAAACAATTATTTGGAAGTCTGACTCCTCCTCCCTGTCAGACTTCCAAATAATTGTTTACTAAGTCTTTAGATGCAGCTGTGCATGACCAGTCCATTAAGGCTTTTTCCTCATATTAGAGAGTCTACATACAGAAGGCCATTATTGCTCAGAGGGAAGAACGTAACATTTCTGAATACTTCACATCTGGAGTGGTCACCAGTCCTTCCAAGACATTGACCCCAAAACACATCTGCAACATTCATTAAGATCCAGCTTTGAACCCAATCATATTGGTCTGGCATGCATTAAAGCATCATTCGCACAAATCTGATTCCAACACCTCAGAGGACTTTGAGTACGATTGGATTCCGGACCAACAATCCTCACTACCAAGATCTTTGGACTTCATTTTTCTGTCAGGTTTATATACCAGATAGTGCGCCAAGGACTATTTCTGTTTTCTTTCGTTATTTATTTTATTTTTGTTTTTAAGATATAAAAAATGTTAGTTGGAAAAAGACTTTTAGATGGGTGACATTGGACGTGATGTCACTTTACTCAATCATAGATCACGAGCAAGGGATTCGAGCAGTGGAATTTTTTCTTGATGCTTCTACATTGTCCATTTCATTACGTGCCTTTCTTTTGGATTCTATTATGTTTCTGCTCACCCATAATTATTTTTCTTTTGATGCACAATTTTATCTTCAGACACGGGGTACTGCTATGGGGACGTCATTTGCCCCCTCTTATGCTAATTTGTTTGTGGGTCTTTGGGAATCCACACACATTTTCGGTGCTGATAATTCTTTTCGTCATCAGATTATTTTCTATAAACGGTATATTGACGATTTGATTATGATTTGGGATGGGGATTTATTATCACTGCATGCCTTTATTCATACACTTAATACTAATTCTTTAAATCTTAAATTTACTTATGAAGAACACATGAATCACATCAATTATTTAGACATTACTTTATTTATTGACACGACAGGCACTATTCAAACGGACATTTTTAGAAAGCCTCATTCACGTAATACTTTATTGGAAGCAGACAGCAGTCATTCTAAATCATTCATTCGAAGTATACCCAAGGCTGAATTCCTTCGACTAAGACGGCTTTGTTCAAATGACGATTTATTTGAGCATCAAGCAGAGGAATTAAAAACTCGATTTGCTCAAAGAAAATATAATCACACTGATATTGAAGCAGCATATCTGTGTGTCAAATCTACAAACAGGATCGATTTGTTATCGAACTCGTCTGTGAAGTTCAAGAAGAAACATGAATTGGATCGAGTGACGTCTGCTCTATTTGTCACCCAGTTTAGTCGCCAGGCTGAACAGATTCGTTCTATCATTTATAAACATTGGGGGACCCTCACTCTTGATAAGGACCTACATAGTTCAGTTAACCAGGGTCCAGCCATTACTTTTAGGAAATCCAAATCCTTATCTGACTATCTTTCTCCAAGATTGTTTGACTCTAAGAAGTCTAACAAATCTGTTTAAAATAAAAGGTTTTTTTAAATGTGGAAAATGTTGCGTTTGCTGCTATGCGAAACCAATTAAGTCTATTAAGACTATTTATTCTAAAAAGAACTATAGGATCCCATCCTTTATTAATTGTGACTCACAATTTGTCATATACTTTCTTACCTGTGGCTGTGGCCAAGGGTACGTGGGCTGCACTATACGCCCTGTTAAAAACAGAATCATGGAGCATATACGTTCCATTAAAAGAAAAGATTTCATGTTACCAGTTTCAAAACATTTTACTGACTGTCCTTCAGGAGGTCTATCAAATGTTCATTTTTCTGCTGTAGAACTGGTGCCCATGCCCATGAGAGGGGGTGATAGATTAAAGCTCCTCAACCAGCGGGAGATGTTTTGGATCCATTCTTTGGATACATTATCCCCTGCAGGAATTAATACAGAATGGGATCTAGAAAAGGTGAAGGGAAACACAAAATGGATGTGCCCCCTAAAAGAATTCACTTAAATGCACACCATAACAGTGTAAAAATTAACTTTTAATAAATTTACTTAAAACATATATTACCAAAGTAATGTGAATTAAAAATATATTAAATCAACGCTATCAGGCAACCTTGTCGTCAGTTATAAGTTCATACTATCCCATTTAACCACTTAATAATGGTGGGATATGGAGGACACAGATTGCTAGGAGTCAGGGTGTTAACCCCTCTGGAGCAACGGTGAGACCCAATAATGGAAGTGTATAGATGTACACAAGTGAGTGGCCAATGGGTTAAATGTCCAGCTACCTTGCTAGATCAGCCAGCACTGCGCACTATAATGGAGACTTTAGTGTGTTAAAATAAGAGTGCTAGAGTGATAAAGCTGGCAAATGCAGTGATAATGGTAGTACATACACTGCTTGTCCGGGATGGGAAGGGAGCGAAGATAGCAGGGATACACCATGAAAAATAAAAAATAAATGCATACAATAGTGTAATAAGTTCTTTTCAATCTGGATAAAACATGTATGTCTTGGCTCTATAGCAATGCCTACTTACAGTAGGTCAAAAGGTAAAAAGCATTGATCTACACAGCAGGTAGAAAGGTGTCAGGATCTTCAGGAACAACAGCCCAGGTTTACAGCATAAGAAATCAGCACCTCAGCTCAGACGTCAGTAGATGTGAGTGGATCAGAGACATGCAAAAGAAAGGCAGACCATAGTGTCGATCGTGCATAAAATTTATATAAACAAACAACAAATTTTAGGAATTGTACTCACATTGTGTACATAATCATAGTTCACATAAGGCTTTACTTGAGGCAAATGGAGTGCTGGTTCAGTGTGGAGCAGCTCACCGGGGATCTTCTCCTTAGACTCACAACAGACCGGGTGGGAGATGGCGTCTGACGTCACATCCGCTGTTGGGGTGACGGCATCCGGTCTTGGAGGCAAACGGTGGGGGAACTCAGCAACTCTGAAGCCTTCAGTAGAAAGAGCAGCTGCAGCAATGAAAGTGGCTCTACGCGTTTCGTCGTACTAGACAACTTCCTCAGGAGCATTCATTGAGGAGAAGATCCCCGGTGAGCTGCTCCACACTGAACCAGCACTCCATTTGCCTCAAGTAAAGCCTTATGTGAACTATGATTATGTACACAATGTGAGTACAATTCCTAAAATTTGTTGTTTGTTTATATAAATTTTATGCACGATCGACACTATGGTCTGCCTTTCTTTTGCATGTCTCTGATCCACTCACATCTACTGACGTCTGAGCTGAGGTGCTGATTTCTTATGCTGTAAACCTGGGCTGTTGTTCCTGAAGATCCTGACACCTTTCTACCTGCTGTGTAGATCAATGCTTTTTACCTTTTGACCTGCTGTAAGTAGGCATTGCTATAGAGCCAAGACATACATGTTTTATCCAGATTGAAAAGAACTTATTACACTATTGTATGCATTTATTTTTTATTTTTCATGGTGTATCCCTGCTATCTTCGCTCCCTTCCCATCCCGGACAAGCTACTATTGAAAGGAATCTGTACACATTCCTGGAAGGTTGAGAATTTGATCAGTGATCACCTTGACACATTTTATTTTGAATTTTAATTTTGTGCACTATTTTATCACAGATTGGGTGTGGTTAGCGCCGGTAACAAATCACTTTAAGTTCACTTAGTACATACACTGCAGCATAGACCTGCCAGACACGGCAGTGCTGTGCAAGGAAAGCAGGCACACTCACTATAAAATTAAAGGATTAAATAAATAACTAACTAATGGGATCAACACAGTTAGAGCCAGGAGACTGCTGACACTACATTAAAACAGCTCCAAGTAGGAGACTGACAACATTGCGCGTCCAACGCGCGTTTCCCTCCAGCAAAGGAGCTTCTTCAGGGTCAAATTTTAAATCTAAAACATTTTTCATGAACATTTTGTATGAGTATTCTTGCTATGCTTCCGTCTCACGATGATAATAATGATTGTCTGTTTATTAAGTTATTTATTATTGTCATTTTTTTCTGCTTTCTAGTGATCAAATAAGATATATATTTATTAATGAATTCAATTGTCCTACATTTTCTTTTGGCATCTATTCTTCTTTATTATTTATTATTTGTTTTCCTTTTTCTAACTATATATTTACTTTTTTCTAGAATAATATTGTGTTTTACATATGTCCTTTAAACCATATCTATTGTGTCTAGGCGTTTGATGATATACCATTCATATGCCATCTTATGATATTAAAATTAACAAATCAATGGGTTAAATATACATTGAATATTCACTATAGATTTGGACATGTGTATGTTTATGTTTCCACAGTTGATATATATGTGTTATTGATATTTCTTTTGTATGTGATTGGTCTTTTTTATTAATTTTTTACCTGTTTATTCCCTCTATGTGGATCTCTTCCCTCTGAGCATTACGCCCCTTTCCTGTGTTTCATTTCACAGGGAATTTGTGTCCTGGGGGTTTGTGTTTACCTGGACACAGGTGGGCGGTGCTTTTGAGGGTGTAAACCATATAAGAGTTTGATTAAGACCAGTGAAACTACTCTTTGATAAAGCGCACCATGCGAGAGGTTTCTCTTTTTAATTAGTTATGTCCCAATAAATAATTTGTTATTTTTTCTATTAGCCTCCAGTTCTCGTTTTTTCATAGTTGTGATCCAAGTCTTTTCCTTCCTGCTTACTACGTACAGTCAAGCTGGTGGTTTTATTAAATCTACCAGTCTTAAACACTGGCATATTCTGCAAAATGATGATATATTATCTGAAAGTTGCTGTGTACCACCAATGGTGGCATTCAAAAGAGGGAGGAATCTGGCGAATAGCCTGATACATGCAGATAATGAGGGTAACTACAGAACTCCTCATTTTCTGGAGGGTGGCAGACCGGGTAACTTTAGATGCATGAGCTGCTCGGTCTGTAACAGTCTGACTACCGGTAGTCAATTCAGTCACCCCCCAAAGCGGGAGAATCATAAAAATTAAAAATAGACGCCCCACAGCGTGTGCTCCGCTGCTACAGAGACTGGAACAGTGAAAGACATTATTGCTTGGCACGGCGAATTGGCTGTACTGCTGTTCAGCTGAACTGGAGACCTCCTAAGTACTACCTTGAGGCTGAGGGCTGTACTAACAGCTAACCGATTGGAAGACCACCCAGGCCCTACCCCCGAGGCTGAGGGATTGAGAAGGAGAGAGCCACGACATCTCTATTGGCGTCCGTTGGTGCTTGGGTAACATTAACCCTGAAATGATTGTTTTTTCTATCTAAATGTACGCTTAATACTCACCTTTATTTTGTGGTTACTAATATAATTTTTAATGCACTATGAGCGTTGTGCGCTGTGTTTTTTTGTATTTCTGTTTGCTATTAGGGGGTATTTGAGCCATCCCTGGTGCCACAGCTGCAGACGTTCCATATACTCTACGTGTTTAAAGGTCACCTCTTTTTGTACATCACTATATCACCTCACTTTTATTGATTGTAGTAGCGCACTATATCTTTTCACATTTTCTTACTCCAGATAGGGAGACTTTCTTATTGAGACGTGAAGCATTCTGGATACATGCTTTAAATACCAGCAACGGTATGGGTCTTAATGAGCAACAGAATTTAAAATGCTTCCTTAATAGAAGGTAATTTTTTGTCTTTCTACAGGCATATTTGATCTTGCACCATCCATGGACTCTGCACTTACCTATTGGGAAAATTATCCTTTTTGTGTGGTTTTTTTCCCTTCCCTCCCTCCCCCTTCTCTCCCCCCCCCCCTGGCTGTGTGTACCCATTTCTGACTAGGTATACACACTAGTATATTCTAAATACTGATGTACTGCATATTCTTATGTGGCATTTCACGGTAACTTTGCAGGATTATACTGATGTCATCAGCAGTATACAGTCACATGTTTTTAATAGTATATTGCTGTATTAGTTTTGTGCACATATGCTTTATGAATATTTTGGTGTGTGGTTTATTTACACTTTCAGGGTGATTTATAGGAGTGTGTCACTCCTCCCTGCTCTGACACTGATCCCATGGCGACGGATACATCTTTGTCCAGCCCTGTGAGTACAGTCTTGATTGGTGCACACCCCCCCCTTCCCCCCGACGGGCGGGTCACGCTGACGTCATCATGGGGGAGTGTTCAGTCTGGGGAGAGGTGTGGCTGTGGCTGCATTCCTCCAAGACAGCTCTATGCTGTATTGCCAGGGATTTAGACCTAGACGTCTGACGTCACTAGGGGGCGCCATATGGTAGCTCTGACATCACTAGGGGGCGCCATATGGTAGCTCTGACGTCACTAGGGGGCGTCAACATCCTGGTTATGTGGCAGAGCGGGGAGAGTATCAGGGGGGTGGTATATATTGTGACTGTTTTCTTGTGTTTGGTAGCCTTCACCTTGAGAAAGGCAGTATTAGACTGCCGAAACGTTGGACTTTATGGCATATTAAACCTCCTTTGAGTAAGACCGTGTGCCTGCTTCTTCTTCTTTGTCCGGCTACAGGAAGGGTCAGGAGACAGGGAGGACAGAGGCAGGAGAAACCCATCTGACTCCGGCCTTGCCTGTCCCTACGAATACAAACATACAACCCCTCACTGAATAACATAGCCCTAATCCCATGTAATAATCCTGGGTGTAAACAAAATAATGGTTTTATGAATATTGTAATGGTTTATTAGGGACCTAGGAGGTGGCTAGTGGTGCTGTTATGTGTATTTTTGTTTATTGTGGGTAGTGGGGGTGGATGAACGGGGTATTGGCCCCAAGGATGGGTGTTTAGGCCTATCGGGTGGGGGGGGGGGTAGCGGGAGGGGTTAACCCCTTCATTACCTTAGCGGTATTAACCACGAAGTTAAAGAAGAGGTTAAGTCATCCTGCAACCCCCTGGCAAGGCCTAAACACCCACCCAGGGCCAAATACCACCTTCACCCACCCCCGCTACCCACAATAAGCCTGGCACGGGTGTATAACCCCTTCATTGCCTTGGCGGTAATGAAGTTGCCTGTAAATGCATTTTTTATGCATCGGATTCATGCCGGGGGTCTCTGGTGCTGATATTAATGGATATCAACTCTGGGACACATGCATGTTATTTTCATCGCAGCTTCACCCCACCTTCTTGCCAACTTTTGTGGCGGGACAATTTGGAGAAGAAACAGCAATTTTAAAGTGGCGATCAGCCGCAATAAGCTGATCAGGGCTTATAGAATTGAGCGTGTTTGAAAAACTGGCGATCAGTGCTGAAAAGTGGCTTATCACCGCGCGTCTGCCGATTTTATTTATTTATTTATTTTCCGGCAAAAAAACCCCGGTTATTTTTGCTCTAATCGCCAGCTTCTCTGGGCTTTCTGAATCGCTGTAGGCTTTTTTGGCTATAAACTGGTGATAAGTGGCTTATCGCTGCTTACTGCATGAGGGCCTTAGGGAGGATTTGTTCCTGTAAAGTACACCTAGTTTGGCATAGGATTTGGATGTCAGGGTATCAATGTGCATCCCAAATGTTAAATGGGAGTTGAACTATATGCCCAGATATTTCAAACAAGTAACAGGGGCTAGGATGGTATTAGAGCTGGTTTTTATCTGAAGCTCTGTCATTGGCAGCTTTAGCAATTTAGCTCTGGTCCCAAATACCATTGTTACAGTCTTGTCAGTGTTTAAAATCAGTTTGTTTTGGGAAATCCAGTTTCAAGTCTCAAAAAATCAGATTGAAGTATGTGTTCAAGGTCAGAGAGGCGAGGGCTGCGTGCATATAGGATCAGATCCAAGGCCTCTCACAATAACCTGTTAGGAATATTATTTTCTCATCTATCCGACATAAGTATAAAATATACTCTACCAAGACCCCTAATACAGAGTTACCCACCTTATACGGGAGCAGCTGCCAGACGAGTACAGTAAATGTATCTTATTTCTTTTACCACTGGAGGGCAGCGTGGAGTTGCAAGGAGTGGCGCCCGTAAGGACGACGTGCCAGTTAGGCGGAAGGAGACGCGCACACACTTTTATGTGAAACGGATATTTTTGGGGAGGGATTTAGTAGTCTGAGTGAGAAAATTGATATTTTGTCACAATGGAAAAATGGAAAAATTAACCATTTAAATATGCACAGATTTTATCCCACGTTTGGAAATTAGGGATGTTGCCTAAAAGTCTGAGAATGCATTAAGTGCCACCCACGGGCTTTAATGAAGCAGCATTTGTGGGATAAAGGGAACAGCATCCTGTATAAAGGTATTTTGGGCTCGATATAAATAATTGAAGCCAAAAACTAATATTAAGTAAATTGAGAATGGAAAAATATTCAGCACAAACGTACAGAATGTGATATTCTGAGAGATCTTACAGATGTTATCAAATCCCACAATGAATATATAGAAAATGTCTGTATAGAACGAGTCAAACAAGAATATGCCAATAAAACGTTTAATTGGGAGATACAGGGGCCACAATTCAGGTCAGTTAGCTGGAAGAAGGGAAGCCGGTCAGCCAGAAGAGCAGGTCCTCCGGTCAGCCAGAAGAGCAGGTCAGCCGGTCAGCTCTGAGATCAGCATTACTTATATCCCCTAAACGTTGTCCCCTGCATGTAATGCGCAGAACAGCCTGCACTGCATATACTGTACATGAGATACTTAACCCTTTCTTTTCGCTCGACTCTAATCTGAATGATTTGCTAATTGGTTTGTAATTAGAGAGATATTTGTAGCAGAATCCCATGTATGTTTTTTTTACCTTTTTAGATACCGTTTTGTGTAATAAAAGATATGAGATCAGAGGGGCTTCCTGTTTGCACTCGTGTTTTGGCAGAAGTGTATATGTGACCCTATAAATCTCCCTCACACCCGGCTTGGCAGCGTGACACTAGTGCAATGACCTGGGGAAGAATCACTGAGCTGTTAGCAATAGATACAACGGATAGAAAAGACACTACACATAGGTTGGATTAAAGAGAGTATTTTATTGAAATAATGAATCTCTTTGCTGGTAGGGGCCTGCAGCACATTGCAGAGCAATATAGTAACACGCAGAGCAATGCACTGCAGGCCCCTCCGGCAGCAAAGGAGTGAAGACCAATGCAGGGTGTATAAAGATCTCACTGATAATTCATGCACAAAGGGCAATTTGTTGCTGTGATCCAGAGGAAGGCGAAACATAACCCCTGCTGTGCAATGGGGGAAAAAAATTCCTTCCTGACCCCATTAAATGGCGATCGGAGGGTCCCTGGATCACTGCGCAGTGAGATCAGATGGAGCAGCACAGATCAGCGTTGTTATACACAGGGGCACACTCAGTATATAGAGATGTGGGTGATGGGGCCCTTGTGCCCCTGTGTATAACTCACCTGCTCCCCCATCCCCCTGCATATCTATCCCATTCACCCCTTTTCCTCCCGCATACCTCGCAGGGCCGGCCGGCCATTAGGCGGTCGCCTAGCGCGCAAAGGTCCTAGGGGCGCATTAATAATCATTATTATTTTTTTTCTTATTATTTCTAATTTATTTATCTTTTTTTTTAAATTATTATTCTTTTTTTTTATCCAGTATTTTGGCGCCCTTTTGTTTTTATTTTGCGTCGCGCTGGGGTGCGGTCGCACCCCCTGCAGTCCCGATAGCTACGCCACTGTTTATTTTATTATTTTATTTATCTTGTTATTTTTTATACAACTGGGGCACAAATTTTAAGTTTCGCCTCGGGCGCATGAAACCCGTGCTCCGGCCCTGCTCCTTGTTCTCTCTCACCCTCTCACGCCCAATATCCCTATCTCCCTCTAGTACCTGCCCCTCCCGCAGCCTTCCTGATCTTATCTGCCTCTCCTGCGGTCAAACCAACTTCTCAGGGCCCCTAGAATACCCCTGTATCTACGCCCTGGCTCCTCTGCTACCTGCTCCCGGCTTCTTCTCCGCCTAAAAAAGGTGAAGCAGCAGATCTGTCCGCACCTCTCGTATTCTCCTACCTGCTCCTGGGGTCTTCTCCTCCGCCTAAAAAAGGTGAAGCAGCAGATCCGGCCACACCTGTCGTATGCTCCTTGGTCATCGTACACCACGTCTGCCTCCTCGGCCGCCTTGTAGCCCACCTCATTGTTCCACTTGACGCCCGCTTTTTCGTATGCCTCGTCGTCCGCCTCGTAGCCCGCCTCGTCGTCTGGTGGCACAAAGGGCACCACCTTCGTGCATGTCCTGACCTGCAGGAGACATGAAGTGTTTGTAACCAGGGACAGTGATACTCTGTATCGCAAGAGCTCCTGTGCCACTTATACCCCCTCCGCAATACCACGTTATACCGCCCTCCACAGGGCAAATACCCGTTATACCCACCTCCCCAGGCCCAGTACCCAGTTATACAACCCTCCCAAGGCCCAGTACCCTGTTATACACCCCTCCCAAGGCCCAGTACCCTGTTATACGCCCCTCCCCAGGCCCAGTACCCTGTTATACACCCCTCCCCAGGCCCAGTACCCTGTTATACACCCCTCCCAAGGCCCAGTACCCTGTTATACACCCCTCCCCAGGCCCAGTACCTGTTATACCCACCTCACCAGGCCCAGTACCCGTTATACCCACCTCACCAGGCCCAGTACCCATTATATACCCACCTCACCAGGCCCAGTACCCATTATATACCCCTCCCCAGAAGGTCATGTTTCTATTTATCAAAAATACATTGAGTAACCTCTGGTTTTCAGGCATGTCCTAGGGGAGTTATCACAGAGACACAGAAACGTCGCTGAGTTTGGTGAGTAACTCCCTTAACCTCTCAGCAGTTGAATTCCCCATTAGGCGCTTAACACGTTAAAAACAAGCGTTGCTATTTCTCTGCATGAAGTTGCAGGTAATTGGAAGAGTTACACAGTGACGGCTATTTCATCACTCACCTTCTTCTCCCGAAACGGTCTTTTCTGTCTTATTTCCGGCTTCACATCGGATATCCATATCCATTCTTGGCCTCTGATCTGTATGCAAGACAATGCTTTAAGACAGGGTTGCGCAACCTTTTTCCCTGCTCCCCCCTCCCCCCTCCCCCCTCCCCACCTTGTCTCCGACGTTCTGATGTAACGACGTCATGTGATATCACGTTGCTATGGCAATGCCACATCATGTGACGCCACGTTGCTGTCGCCAGAAGCCGCCGGAGACAAGGAAAGGGAACTTACAGAGGACTTGCGCGCGATTTCCGGCATTTAATTTAAATGCTGTGGGGAAGAGCGAGGGGCCACTGTAAGCGCCGAGCCCCTCCTCCCAAGAAAATGTCGCGCCCCTCGATTTGCACACCCCTGCTTTAAGAGATATTCTGGGACCCTCCAACTCCTCCATCGGACCCTTCCTCATACTCATATTGACTGACCTTGCAGTGCTCTGCCCTGACTTGCACTGACCTGCTATGATGCCTCTCAAAATACCATGCTAACTCATTCTGAACATACATGTGTCCTTTCTACATGTTACTCAGCTTGTATGGGCCACAGACAGCTTTCCCGGGGTCCAGGACTAGTTTCCACCGGGGACCCCCACCCATGGGTCGGCGACCTTGCGAGAACCCACCCCCCCCCCAACCTGTTTTCTCTTGCACTGCCATAGACTACAACATTTCGGCCTGCTGGTCTTTTTCAGGTAAAGTGGCTAAACCCACTAAATCCAGCAAAGAAAGGCCAGCAGCCAAAACATTGTAGTCTGTGGCACAATAAATTATCTTTTTTTATTCAAATCTGTGTGCCCTTTTCCATCAATCTTATTGTATACATTGGACGAAATGCCGGTCTTCCCTGAGACTAAGGGGCACTGGTAAAAGTATCACTAATTGTTTTTTTCGGTATGCAGCAAATCCCCATCATTTTTGCGTTCTCTTGCTCTGCCCCAATCTGACACACCACCTTGCTCTCTCACCCCCCTCTTACACTCCCCCATCACCCTTTCCTTCCCCAAAGGTTGTCCTTTAATCAGATCTTACCCAAATTGTCTCCATCTCCCTTGGAAATGTTCTGTCTTTAAGCTGTGTGGCTCCTCTTGATCCGAACTTTCTTAGCTGACCCCTTTAGGTTTCGGCTCCGAGGGTCTAAAAAATAAGCGACTCCGAAAAGATGTGAAATATGCACAAGGGTCCTAAAATATTTATCTAATGGGGCTCTGAGGGGGAGACTTAAATACTAGTTAATATAATCTATTTAACTAACAAATATGATCTATTAAACTAAGAAATATAATGTATCAAACTAAATAAATATCTATTAAACTAATAAATAGAATCTATTGTACTAAGAAATATAATCTATTCAACTAAATAAATATAATCTATTTAAAAACAATACAATAAAAAGCTGGAGAAATGATACGTTAACCAAGCCACAGATTTGATGCCAATGAGCGTTGAACTCCTTGCAGATCCACCGTCAGCTGGTTGTGGCAGAAAGTGGTGACATGCGGTAGAACAGAGTGGTTGAGCTGTAACCACGGCAGTCAGGTCAGAAATCAACACAATATTTTTTGAAATTTAGAATGAGAATGTTCAATATGTCACATTCTGGGCTCAGACCCTGAGCCCTGTCACATGTTAGCAGCTTGTGATAATAGAAGATATCCATATACT
>NW_027457035.1:90000-155000 GCF_040206685.1 Ascaphus truei
ATCCCCCGCTCCCATCACCATAACTGCGGGCAGCAGGAGCACCGGAGAGGGGAGGGAGGTGGAGGAAGGCACAGATAATACTTACTGTGTCCTCCATCCTCCATGGGAAAAAAATGGCCGCTCGTTGGGGGCTGGCTCATATAGAGCCTGGCCGCGCGCCCACAAAGCCTGGGAGCGCGCGCCAATCATCTGTCAGGTAGGGGGAGTTTTTTTTTTTTTTCCAGCCAGCGCGAGCAGGGAAATTTCAGCGCGAGCAGGGAAATTTCAGCGCGAGCAGGGAAAATTTAAAAAACAAAACACGTGTGTTGCTTGGGCCAATAGTTACTCGCCTGGGGGTTAAATCCACCCGCCCCGGGCGAGTAAATGTATAGGATTGTCGAACACTGTATATATATATATATATATAATCTTCTTCTCTCTGAAGAAGACCGTTTTAGTCAGAACGCGTTGGAGTGAGAGTCTGTGGAGTGGGACCCCTACCCTTTTCCATGACAGGAGGCCTTGGCTATCTGTAAATTGGCCTTTCACACCTACGCTTTAATGGTGATGTATTTACATCTTTAATACTCGAGCATTTATTGCCTCCATTTCTGCAATTACTATTTTACAACAACAGCTATCTCCTTACGTTATGTGCACAAATCTGCAGTGTGTGTAGAGGTATATGTGCATGCTTGGATCAGAGCTGCTTGTGTGGAGAGGTATATGAGCATGCTTGGATCAGAGCTGCTTGTGTGTAGAGGTATATGTGCATGCTTGGATCAGAGCTGCTTGTGTGGAGAGGTATATGTGCATGCTTGGATCAGAGCTGCTTGTGTGTAGAGGTATATGTGCATGCTTGGATCAGAGCTGCTTGTGTGTAGAGGTATATGTGCATGCTTGGATCAGAGCTGCTTGTGTGTAGAGGTATATGTGCATGATTGGATCAGAGCTGCTTGTGTGTAGAGGTATATGTGCATGCTTGGATCAGAGCTGCTTGTGTGGAGAGGTATATGTGCATGCTTGGATCAGAGCTGCTTGTGTGTGTAGAGGTATATGTGCATGCTTGGATCAGAGCTGCTTGTGTGTAGAGGTATATGTGCATGCTTGGATCAGAGCTGCTTGTGTGTAGAGGTATATGTGTATGCTTGGATCAGAGCTGCTTGTGTGTAGAGGTATATGTGCATGCTTGGATCAGAGCTGCTTGTGTGTAGAGGTATATGTGCATGCTTGGATCAGAGCTGCTTGTGTGTAGAGGTATATGTGCATGCTTGGATCAGAGCTGCTTGTGTGTAGAGGTATATGCGCATGCTTGGATCAGAGCTGCTTGTGTGGAGAGGTATATGCGCATGATTGGATCAGAGCTGCTTGTGTGTAGAGGTATATGCGCATGCTTGGATCAGAGCTGCTTGTGTGTAGAGGTATATGCGCATGCTTGGATCAGAGCTGCTTGTGTGTAGAGGTATATGTGCATGATTGGATCAGAGCTGCTTGTGTGGAGAGGTATATGTGCATGATTGGATCAGAGCTGGAGTGTGTGTAGAGGTATATGTGCATGCTTGGATCAGAGCTGCTTGTGTGTAGAGGTATATGTGCATGCTTGGATCAGAGCTGCTTGTGTGTAGAGGTATATGTGCATGCTTGGATCAGAGCTGCTTGTGTGGAGAGGTATATGTGCATGCTTGGATCAGAGCTGCTTGTGTGTAGAGGTATATGTGCATGCTTGGATCAGAGCTGCTTGTGTGTAGAGGTATATGTGCATGATTGGATCAGAGCTGCTTGTGTGGAGAGGTATATGTGCATGCGTGGATCAGAGCTGCAGTGTGTGTAGAGGTATATGTGCATGCTTGGATCAGAGCTGCAGTGTGTGGAGAGGTATATGTGCATGCTTGGATCAGAGCTGCTTGTGTGGAGAGGTATATGTGCATGCTTGGATCAGAGTTGCAGTGTGTGTAGAGGTATATGTGCATGCTTGGATCAGAGCTGCTTGTGTGTAGAGGTATATGTGCATGCTTGGATCAGAGCTGCTTGTGTGTAGAGGTATATGTGCATGCTTGGATCAGAGTTGCAGTGTGTGTAGAGGTATATGTGCATGCTTGGATCAGAGCTGCTTGTGTGTAGAGGTATATGTGCATGCTTGGATCAGAGCTGCTTGTGTGTAGAGGTATATGTGCATGCTTGGATCAGAGCTGCTTGTGTGTAGAGGTATATGTGCATGCTTGGATCAGAGCTGCTTGTGTGTAGAGGTATATGTGCATGCTTGGATCAGAGCTGCAGTGTGTGTAGAGGTATATGTGCATGCTTGGATCAGAGCTGCTTGTGTGTAGAGGTGTATGTGCATGCTTGGATCAGAGCTGCTTGTGTGTAGAGGTATATGTGCATGCTTGGATCAGAGCTGCTTGTGTGTAGAGGTATATGTGCATGCTTGGATCAGAGCTGCTTGTGTGTAGAGGTATATGTGCATGCTTGGATCAGAGCTGCTTGTGTGTAGAGGTATATGTGCATGCTTGGATCAGAGCTGCTTGTGTGGAGAGGTATATGTGCATGCTTGGATCAGAGCTGCTTGTGTGTAGAGGTATATGTGCATGCTTGGATCAGAGCTGCTTGTGTGTGTAGAGGTATATGTGCATGCTTGGATCAGAGCTGCTTGTGTGTAGAGGTATATGTGCATGCTTGGATCAGAGCTGCTTGTGCTGGTGATTACTTTTGCTGTTCTTTGCCTCACGGAATACATGTTTGGTAGATGTGAGTCCCCCTCCTCTTTTATCAATTTTTCTTCCCTTGTTTTTAACCCACAGTAATACATTTGTATTGTTATCACTTTCTTGGCATGCCCGTGTGCTTCTTCATAAGGATGCTTTTTTCGTTGTAATACATATCCATTATCCTTTAGCACCACTGTCCATTGTTATTATATCATAAATCAAGACAGTTTCTGGGCAACAGTGACGCACTGTGTTGATGCGGTATACTTTGTGTCACATATATATATATATATATATATATATAATCAAAAAATAAATAGACTATACCGTTCTGTGGCTAACGAAATGCTTTTATTTGTGCGAGCTTTCGAGATACGCTGATCTCTTCTTCTGGCGGTGTTACAATGAATGAAGCAAGCAAAGGGTATACTTAAAAACAGTGTCTCTTGGAATGTTATCTGTGCTTGTCTCTTCCCCCCCCCCCCTTGTGTGAATGTGATTTATGGCTAGAGGTGTTAAATGGTTCCTGAAAGTTAGTGATGTAAGAGTGTGTGTGTGTGTGTGTGTGTGTGTGTGTATCTGTGTGAATATAAATGAATGGAGAGCCCACAGTTTATACAGTGCTTTACAAAAGGTGTGTGTGTGGAGTGGGAGTTAATATAAATTGTGTGGGTAGGTGTGGAAATGTGAGAGATTGTAGCAAAACTAAAAGTGTGTGTAGATACTATGTGGTCCCTATTGGTGTATAGGGATGGAAAAACAAGGAGTATTTGTATGTGTAAGAGACAGCTGTGTGTGCATACATATAGCACAGTATGTACAGACATGGCCTTTAGCGCTCATGGGAAGAGAGTTCACTTGTGTCAGTAATGACTCATAAAATTTCGATCTCTGTTTAGGCCACCGCTAAGTGTCCCGAACAGTTGCATATATTTCTATTCGTGCAACCATCTCTATTTCGGTGTTTTAAGATTAACTTTGAGTATGGCAACCCCCAGATCGTCCATCTTATGGACAGAGTCAGAGAAATGTTAGCCGACAGGACTGTCTCTTGTTCCGCGTGTGATGCTGTGCGATGCAGGTTCATTCTCTTGTTTAGCCCCTGCCCCGTCTCACCTATGTAGTAGCAGCCCCCTGGACATTTCATGCACATGATGAGGAACACGACATTGCTGGAGGAACAGGTGAACCTTCCTCTGATTTTGTATTCCCGATTCCTGTGTGGTATTTGTATTGTGTCCGCTGTGTAGAGTATTGCGCAGGTTTTGCATCTTGCGTCCTGGCCTGGCATATATATAATTATATATATATATATTCCACAGAAGCAGCCGGCACTCCAGTTGCATGTAGAAAAAATTGGGTGCTTGTCCCATAAAGCAATAATAAACCACACGATTCCGTTTGAAGCACGAGATCAGGAGACAGCACTCTGGTAAGTTTGATCACAAGTTTTTGTACTGAAAAAGACACATAAACCGACGTGTCACGACAGGTCACTCTGCGCGTATTCTGACAGGCCGAGATGGCGTTTGCAGGGAGCTCGGGCGGTGGTAACATCTCTGCGGTGGCGCGGTCCGGATCCCAATACGTTCGCCGCGGAACCCGCTCTGGGCTTCAGTGTAAATCTCCGTCTCCCCCTGTCAGCCTCAGGCAGCTGTTTAGCTATATTTTTAGCCAATCCAGGATTCCTTTATCCCGTTTTATTGAACACTGTCTTCCTTTTTATTATTTTATATACCGTTTGTCATGTTGTTTATAGATTTAGTTTCATTTAGTTATATTTGATTATTCATGTGGTTTGTGTTCATTGTAACCGAACCCGGATCTGTGACGCATATGTACTGAGGTGGGGTTGGATCCCCTCGGTTATTTCTTGTTTTATTAATAAATAATTTACTATATTTTAATCTCTGGTGCGCATTGTGTGCATTTTTCTTCTTGTCTGCACAGTGCTTCAGATTCTGCATCTGAAAAAATGCCGGTGGATCGGGATGTGAGGTAGGGAAGTGACGTCCGCGCCGGAACGTTATTGCCACGCCTCCAAATATTCATTGCCACGCCCCCAAATCGCGCCCGCTGCATACCCTGCAAAGCCATTAAAAAGCTCAGGCTTCAGCAAGTGTATTGCAGCGTGTGTGCGCCTTCCCTCCTTCTGAAATACTATAGACCAGGCCTGCACAACTCGTAAAGCGAGAAGGGCCAAAATGCTCCAAGGAAAAAAAATTTGGGCCGCACGGGTAAAATCATCATCATCATCTCTCCTCCAGCACCTCTCATCATCATCCTCATATCTCCCCCAGAACCCCTCACTATCAACCTTTGCGATACTCCCCATCTATCTCTCATACCCCCATCTCTCCCCCTCACCCACACATAATACTCCCTCTCCACAAACACACAATACCCCACTGCACACCACACACATCCCACGCCCCCTGCACCTCACATCCTTCTACCCCCCTGCACCTCCAATCACCCCCCCCCCCCGCAACTACAATCACCCCCCCCTGCACCTCCAATCACCCCTGCACCTCACACCCCTGCACCTCACCTCCCTTGCACCTCACCTCCCTTGCACCTCACATCACCCCCGGGACCACGGGGAATCGCTGCCATTTTTTTTTTGTTAAAGTTTTTTTTTATTGAACACTGTCTTCCTTTTTATTATTTTATATACCGTTTGTCATGTTGTTTATAGATTTAGTTTCATTTAGTTATATTTGATTATTCATGTGGTTTGTGTTCATTGTAACCGAACCCGGATCTGTGACGCATATGTACTGAGGTGGGGTTGGATCCCCTCGGTTATTTCTTGTTTTATTAATAAATAATTTACTATATTTTAATCTCTGGTGCGCATTGTGTGCATTTTTCTTCTTGTCTGCACAGTGCTTCAGATGCTGCATCTGAAAAAATGCCGGTGGATCGGGATGTGAGGTAGGGAAGTGACGTCCGCGCCGGAACGTTTTTGCCACGCCTCCAAATATTCATTGCCACGCCCCCAAACCGCGCCCGCTGCATACCCTGCAAAGCCATTAAAAAGCTCAGGCTTCAGCAAGTGTATTGCAGCGTGTGTGCGCCTTCCCTCCTTCTGAAATACTATAGACCTGCACAACTCGTAAAGCGAGAAGGGCCAAAATGCTCCAAGGAAAAAAAATTTGGGCCGCACGGGTAAAATCATCATCATCATCTCTCCTCCAGCACCTCTCATCATCATCCTCATATCTCCCCCAGAACCCCTCACTATCAACCTTTGCGATACTCCCCATCTATCTCTCATACCCCCATCTCTCCCCCTCACCCACACATAATACTCCCTCTCCACAAACACACAATACCCCACTGCACACCACACACATCCCACGCCCCCTGCACCTCACATCCTTCTACCCCCCTGCACCTCACATCACTCTCCCCCCCTGCACCTCACATCACTCTCCCCCCCTGCACCTCACACCACTCTCCCCCCCTGCACCTCCCATCTCTCCCCCCTGCACCTCACATCACTCTCCCCCCCTGCACCTCACATCACTCTCCCCCCCTGCACCTCACACCACTCTCCCCCCCTGCACCTCCCATCTCTCCCCCCTGCACCTCACATCACTCTCCCCCCCTGCACCTCACATCACTCTCCCCCCTGCACCTCACATCACTCTTCCCCCCTGCACCTCACATCACTCTTCCCCCCTGCACCTCACATCACTCCCCCCCCTGAACCTCACATCACTCCCCCCCCTGAACCTCACATCACTCCCCCCCTGAACCTCACACCACTATCCCCCCCCTGCACCTCACATCACTCTCCCCCCCTGCAACTCACATCACTCTCCCCCCCTGCAACTCACATCACTCTCCCCCCTGTACCTCCAATCACCCCCCCTGCACCTCCAATCACCCCCCCTACACCTCCAACAACCCTCCCCTGCACCTCCAATAACCCCCCCTGCACATCCAACAACCCTCCCCTGCACCTCCAAAGACCCCCCCTGCACCTCCAATGACCCCCCCTGCACCTCCAATGACCCCCCCTGCACCTCCAATAACCCCCCCTGCACCTCCAATAACCCCCCCTGCACCTCCAATAACCCCCCGCACCTCCAATGACCCCCACACCTCCAATCACCCCCCCTGCACCTCAATCACCCCCCTGCACCTCCAACCACCCCCCCTGAACCTCCAATCACCCCCCCTGACCCTCCAATGATCCCCCCTGCACCTCCAATCACCCCCCCCTGCACCTCCAATCACCCCCCCCCCGCTGCACCTCCAATCACCCCCCCTGCACCTCCAATCACCCCCCTCTGCACCTCCAATCACCCCCCCTGCACCTCCAATCACCCCCCCCTGCACCTCCAATCACCCCTGCACCTCACCCCCTACACCTCACCTCCCCTGCACCTCACCTCAATGCACCTCACCTCAATGCACCTCACATCACCCCCGGGACCGCGGGGAATCGCTGCCATTTTTTTTTTTTGAAGGTTTTTTTTTTTAAGTTTTTTTTTTTTTAAATCTCATTGCGGGCCGCACAGAGAGGCCGGGCGGGCCGCACAGAGAGGCCGGGCGGGCCGCACAGAGAGGCCGGGCGGGCCGCACAGAGAGGCCGGGCGGGCCGCACAGAGAGGCGGGGCGGGCCGCACAGAGAGGCCGGGCGGGCCGCACAGAGAGGCCGGGCGGGCCGCACAGAGAGGCCGGGCGGGCCGTACAGAGGGGGCCGCACAGAGAGGCGGGGCGGGCCGCACAGAGAGGCGGGGCGGGCCGCACAGAGAGGCGGGGCGGGCCGCACAGAGAGGCGGGGCGGGCCGCACAGAGAGGCCGGGCGGGCCGCACAGAGAGGCCGGGCGGGCCGCACAGAGAGGCCGGGCGGGCCGCACAGAGAGGCCGGGCGGGCCGCACAGAGAGGCCGGGCGGGCCGCACAGAGAGGCCGGGCGGGCCGCACAGAGAGGCCGGGCGGGCCGCATGCGGCCCGCGGCCGTTATGTTGTGCAGGCCTGCTATAGACGCAGCCTTATCGACGCTTACTGAATAGGCCACGCTTACTGAATAGGCCATCGCGATTGGCCCAGCGACGTCACTGCCCCGCCTCCAACCACCTCCCCCCGGCTCCCTTCGCGCACGCTGGCTCCGTGGAATCGGGCTGACTTAAGCAGGAGAGCCTCAGCGTTAGCTCGCATCCGCTCTCCCCACCCCTCTATGGCCCGGGCCTTAGTTACTGTACAGCATTGTAAAGTGCCTTGCTGGCCTAGTACAATTTAGTAAATATCCTAAACAATGTCGTCTTAGGCAAAATGTTGCTGATCTTTGCTCTAAAAATGACTATGAACTAAAGAGAAATAACAATCTCCCTTGTGAGCACATTCACATGTCTCAGACAGGTCTGCAACCCTGCTTTTCACCATTATCCCATACAGCTTCCACTGCAGCCAGGGACTCTGGGAAATGACATGCAAATGAGCAGTGTCACCTTTTGCTTCAAATCTATTTTAAATGAAATTAGCCTTGTACTTGTACTGGTGGAGAGAGTAGGGGTTTGGTGCTTTATACGTTACATATTATTAAATGTTAACATCAAACAAATATTGTCATTATGTTTGGTGCTACTTATTTCTTTTTCATTAGGATTTATTTATTCATCTTTCATTATTATTATTTACTAGCTGAGAGACCCGGCGTTGCCCGGGATGTAAATGCGTAATAGGTAGTATTATTTATAACTCGTGGAACAATAGGTGAGTATTTGTTGTAAAGGTTTCGGGGGGGGGGAGAAAGGGGAGCGGGGGGGGGGGAGAAAGGGGAGCGGGGGGGGGAGAAAGGGGAGCGGGGGGGGGAGAAAGGGGAGCGGGGGGGAGAAAGGGGAGCGGGGGGGGAGAAAGGGGAGCGGGGGGGGAGAAAGGGGAGCGGGGGGGGAGAAAGGGGAGCGGGGGGGGGGGGAGAAAGGGGAGCGGGGGGGGGAGAAAGGGGAGCGGGGGGGGGAGAAAGGGGAGCGGGGGGGGGAGAAAGGGGAGCGGGGGGGGGGAGAAAGGGGAGCGGGGGGGGGGGAGAAAGGGGAGCGGGGGCGGAGAAAGGGGAGCGGGGGGGAGAAAGGGGAGCGGGGGGGGAGAAAGGGGAGCGGGGGGGGAGAAAGGGGAGCGGGGGGGGAGAAAGGGGAGCGGGGGGGGGAGAAAGGGGAGCGGGGGGGAGAAAGGGGAGCGGGGGGGAGAAAGGGGAGCGGGGGGGGGAGAAAGGGGAGCGGGGGGGGAGAAAGGGGAGCGGGGGGGGGAGAAAGGGGAGCGGGGGGGGGGGAGAAAGGGGAGCGGGGGGGAGAAAGGGGAGCGGGGGGGGAGAAAGGGGAGCGGGGGGGGGGGGAAAGGGGAGCGGGGGGGAGAAAGGGGAGCGGGGGGGGGGGGGAAGGGGAGTGGGGGGGGGGGAAGGGGAGTGGGGGGGGGGGAAAGGGGGAGTGGGGGGGGGAAAGGGGAGTGGGGGGGGGGGGTGGAGAGCGGTGGGCATATGTATTGTCATAATTTATGTATGGGCATTTCCCCCCCCCCCCCGTTCCCCGTGACTCCCCCCCCCCCCGTTCCCTGTGACTCGCGCTCCCCCCCCCGGCGGCCGCTTGGTCCCCCGATGTGCCGTCCTGCTGAGTGAGGCGTGCAGGCGGCTGCAGGAAGCGCCCTGTGTGGGCCTAAGACTCACGCTCCCCCCCCCCCCCCCCGGCGCCCGCTCGATGTGGCGTCTGGCTGAGCGGCGGTAGGAAGCGCCCTGTGTGGGCCTGAGGCTGAGGCGGGACGCGCAGTGGGCCTGAGGCTGAGGCGGGACGCGCAGTGGGCCTGAGGCTGAGGCGGGACGCGCAGTGGGCCTGAGGCTGAGGCGGGACGCGCAGTGGGCCTGAGGCTGAGGCGGGACGCGCAGTGGGCCTGAGGCTGAGGCGGGACGCACAGTGACTTACCTGAGCGGGTGGTAGCGCCGGGGAGGTAAGGGAGCGGCTGGGGTAGGAGGGCCGCGCTTCCAGTCCGGAGCCAGTGCAGGATGGCGCACGTGAGGGGGGGGGGAGGGGGGCGGACAGAGGGTGTGTGTGTGTATAGAGCTGCTGTGTTGTGTGTGTGTGTGTGTGTGTATAGAGCTGCTGTGTTGTGTGTGTGTGTGTATAGAGCTGCTGTGTTGTGTGTGTGTGTGTATAGAGCTGCTGTGTTGTGTGTGTGTGTGTGTGTGTGTATAGAGCTGCTGTGTTGTGTGTGTGTGTATAGAGCTGCTGTGTTGTGTGTGTGTGTGTGTGTATAGAGCTGCTGTGTTGTGTGTGTGTGTGTGTATAGAGCTGCTGTGTTGTGTGTGTGTGTGTGTGTATAGAGCTGCTGTGTTGTGTGTGTGTGTGTGTATAGAGCTGCTGTGTTGTGTGTGTGTGTGTGTGTATAGAGCTGCTGTGTTGTGTGTGTGTGTGTGTGTATAGAGCTGCTGTGTTGTGTGTGTGTGTGTGTATAGAGCTGCTGTGTTGTGTGTGTGTGTGTGTGTGTATAGAGCTGCTGTGTTGTGTGTGTGTGTGTGTGTGGGCCGTCACTCCGCCTCAGGCCAATGAGAGGTGTGCGGGGGCGGGCGACCCAAGGGACCAATGAGATTTCCCCTAGGGACACCGGACATCCAGGCAGGCAAACATACAGTGCTTTCACTAATATAGTATAAGATTAACTTTATTATATTTGTTGTTGTCATTATTATTATTGTTTACTGTTAGCTGGAGTATGGCTCACCCAAGAACCACTTTCCCCTGTATGGGGGTCAGACATAGTGCAGACTTGACCCCTGACATTTATAAAAAGATGTTGGAATATGTGACACTGCTGCTTAATAAACACAAACACAGGCGCGCCATGTATTGTTCTGACATTGGTTTATTACACAGAGACACGTCTTTATAGAGGGTTGTCACACTAACAGCCTGGAAGGGGTTAATGCAGGGTCACCAGCCCAGCCCCCCTCTCCTATGATTGGTTGCTGCTCTCGTACAGGAGCCGCGATTGGTCCCCTGTCAATGTCAGAAAAGGCGCGCCAGTTTTGCTGTCTCCATGGCGACCATGGCGGCCGCCGGAGATCGGCCTGCAGCGCGGCCCGGCTTCCAGGTTACCTCCCCGCCGGTGAAGATGTTAGCGGGGCGGCTGAGGGAATGCGTGCGGCGGCGGCCCGGTTCCTTCTGGCTGGAGAAAGGAGCCGGCGGGCTGGAGGTGGGCCTGGTGTGGATGCAGGGCCGGGTGCTGCACGTACGGCCCGAGCGCGGCGTCACCGTGCGGCTGAGCGACGACACTCACACCTTCACCGTGTGCGGGGCCGACCGGGTGCCCAAGGGCAAGCCCTGCCTGCAGCCAGGTAACCGGGGGGTCCGCACGCCCTGCCTGCAGCCAGGTAACCGGGGGGGTCCGCAAGCCCTGCCTGCAGCCAGGTAACCAGGGGGTCCGCAAGCCCTGCCTGCAGCCCGGTAACCGAGGGGTCCGCAAGCCCTGCCTGCAGCCCGGTAACCGGGGGGTCCGCAAGCCCTGCCTGCAGCCAGGTAACCGGGGGGTCAGCAAGCCCTGCCTGCAGCCAGGTAACCGGGGGGGTCAGCAAGCCCTGCCTGCAGCCAGGTAACCGGGGGGGGGTCCGCAAGCCCTGCCTGCAGCCAGGTAACCGGGGGTCCGCAAGCCCTGCCTGCAGCCAGGTAACCGGGGGGGTCCGCAAGCCCTGCCTGCAGCCAGGTAACCGGGGGGGTCAGCAAGCCCTGCCTGCAGCCAGGTAACCGGGGGGGGTCCGCAAGCCCTGCCTGCAGCCAGGTAACCGGGGGTCCGCAAGCCCTGCCTGCAGCCAGGTAACCGGGGGGTCCGCAAGCCCTGCCTGCAGCCAGGTAACCGGGGGGTCTGCAAGCCCTGCCTGCAGCCACGTAACTGGGGGGTCCGCAAGCCCTGCCTGCAGCCAGGTAACCGGGGGGTCAGCAAGCCCTGCCTGCAGCCACGTAATCGGGGGGTCCGCAAGACCTGCCTGCAGCCAGGTAACCGGGGGGTCCGCAAGCCCTGCCAGCAGCCAGGTAACCGGGGGTCCGCAAGCCCTGCCTTTAGCCACGTATTTGGGGGGTCCGCAAGCCCTGCCTGCAGCCAGGTAACCGGGGGGGTCCGCAAGCCCTGCCAGCAGCCAGGTAACCGGGGGGTCCGCAAGCCCTGCCTGCAGCCAGGTAACCGGGGGGTCCGCAAGCCCTGCCTGCAGCCAGGTAACCGGGGGGTCCGCGCGTGGCTATCACTGTCCTGCCTCACACGGGAGGAGGGCGCCATGATTTCTTCTCCCGCCCCCTAAACAGCAACACCAGCCTCTCACCCTCTCACCCTCTAGCGTCACCTAGATAGAAGCCAGGCAGATCACACTGGTTTTCTATGAATCGCAACTGATTTTAAAGTCCTGTTTATATCAGCAGTCAGGTCTGATATAAAACAGTAGTAATGTTTCCACCGCCAGTGTATGCAGTGCTGTACATAGAATGTTTGCAGGCGCGAGCCGCTACCCCATAGAGCTTACAATCTATGTCTGAAGCACTTATTCCCATGACCTGTTATTTGTAATTTATATGATTGTCACATGTATTACTGCTGGGAAGCGCTATGTACATTTAATGGCGCTATATAAAAAAAGACATTTGTAGCCCTTTTTCTGACACTCTAAGCGACTTCGGGTAACTGCGCGCACCTGCGGCTCCAGGAGATCTGAGCCTCCGCTAACTGGGAGCCTGGGGTAACACTTATTAGCGCAGCGCCTCCACTTACCCAGGATCACCGTCATGTAAGATTCCCCTGGGCAAGAAACACACCGATACAATGCGTGCAACCAACTTTACTATGTGCAATAATAAACTTATACTCTATATGAACCGTGGCAATAACCCAATATGCATACACTTATCTTATAACACTATACTTATACTCTATCATACCCTAACACCGCTAACGGATAATGTCCTTCTAACATCAGTGGCTCGGCCACACCCCTAGGGAATATTGTCCTGTACAATAGTGGCTCAGCCACGCTCTTATGAGTGTCTCTATCCCGTCACCGCGTGCCCCACACACCGTGTCCGTGTAATAGTACGATAGCGGTGTGTACTCGCTAGTGTCTCCCTATAGTTACGCCTAAGGCGGGATCAGCGCCTGTTGACCGGTGTTGGTGCACTTGACGTATCTACTACCTTCCGGTCACGGCGGTGACCGGTAATACTTGGAAAAGGATCAGCCGAATCCTTGCTTGTCTGGGATGTCCGCAGTGCAGCTGTCTGGTCCCAAGCAGCTCACCAGCAAACCTGCTCCGCACGCTTGTCCCTAACTGTGTACACAGTAAGGTGACTGATCGCTAGCACTATGGCCGTCCCTGCAGCACAGCAGCACACTGTGACTCAGGGGTTTCTCCTAAGGGCCTGCGGGGTAAAGCTAGCCTATGCAGGCGGGTCACGGACCCCCTGCACGCATACACCCTCCTCCGTTACCTTCCAGATCCCCTCTGACTAGCCTCTCCCCCACGCTTCCCTTTCCTCCTCCCTTAATTCTAGCCTTCCGATTGGCTCCTCAAGTCAGGTGACTGCCCAGGAGCTCATGGGAGTTGTAGTTTCTCAGCGGAGCTTCTCTGCCTTGAGCTGCACAGACTCACAGCTATTGCATCAGCGCAGACCTCCACATGACTCTCCTGAACAGTCAAAACACCAACTGAACACACATATGAGGCTCCTACCACATCCCTACACATACATCTATTATTTGGTGCCTGCGGCACAGGGAGATAACGTGACTTGCTCAAGGTCACAAGGTATGGGGGGGGGATTGAGTGTGTGTGGGGGGGGATTGAGTGTGTGTGGGGGGGGATTGAGTGTGTGTGTGGGGGGGGGGATTGAGTGTGTGTGGGGGGGGATTGAGTGTGTGTGGGGGGGGATTGAGTGTGTGTGGGGGGGGATTGAGTGTGTGTGTGGGGGGGGGGTTGAGTGTGTGTGGGGGGGGGAGTGAGTGTGTGTGGGGGGGGATTGTGTGTGTGTGGGGGGGGGGGGGTTGAGTGTGTGTGGGGGGGGGATTGAGTGAGTGTGTGTGGGGGGGGATTGTGTGTGTGTGGGGGGGATTGAGTGTGTGTGTGTGTGTGTGTGGGGGGGGGGATTGAGTGTGTGTGTGGGGGGGAATTGAGTGTGTGTGTGTGTGTGGGGGGATTGAGTGTGTGTGGGGGGGATTGAGTGTGGGGGCGGGGATTGAGTGTGTGTGTGTGGGGGGGATTGAGTGTGTATGTGTGTGGGGGGGATTGTGTGTGTGTGTGGGGGGGGATTGTGTGTGTGTGGGGGGGGGGATTGAGTGTGTGCGTGGGGGGATTGAGTGTGGGGGGGGATTGAGAGTGTGTGGGGGGGGATTGAGTGTATGGGGGGGATTGAGTGTGTGTGTGTGGGGGGGATTAAGTGTGTGTGGGGGGGATTGTGTATGGGGGGGATTGAGTGTGTTTGTGTGTGGGGGGGGTGTGTTTGTGTGTGGGGGGGATTTTGTGTGTGTGTATGGGGGGGGGATTGTGTGTGTGTGTGTGGGTGGGGGATTGAGTGTGTGTGTGGGGGGATTGAGTGTGTGTGTGGGGGGATTGAGTGTGTGTGTGTGGGGATTGTGTGTGTGTGTGTGTGTGGGGGGGGGGGGAGTGAGTGTGTGTGTGTGTGTGGGGGGGGGGATTGTGTGTGTGTGTATGTGGTGTGTGTGTGTATGTGGTGATTGATTGAGAGAGAGAGAGTGTGTGTTGTAATGCAGTGGTGCGCAAACTGGGGGGGGCAATAAGGTGCAAGATTTAGGGGGGCGCAGGCGACGTGCGGCGAAATCTGGGTGCGCGGGCCGGCAGACGCTTTGCGCGGGAGGACGAAAAAGCTGTACGCGAGGGGCGGCCAATAAGATGTGCACGGGCGGGCAGCCGAAGATGTGTGCGGGTGGCTGAACAAGATAGTGCAGGTGGCGGCCTCGTGATGGTGTGTGCGCACGCGCAGGGGCTTCGGGGGTACGGGGAGGAGCACGCCCGAGCACGGTGAAGTCAAACGCCCCTCCCAGTGTCTGCCCTGCAATAGCGCTGTGTTCCTGCTCTCCTCCGCTGGCAACCTGCTTCGCTGCGATCCTCTGCGAGGGAAAGGGTCGGCTGCCACTGTATCAATCACACTATGAATGTACAGAAATAATAAAAAAAAAGTGAAAACATTGAAAACGGAAAAAATAAATAAGGTAGAAACAAAAAGGGGGGGGAGATGGAAGGGAGGTAGCAAAGAGGTGGATGAATGCCCCCCAAAAGTATTGCCTTTGTGCACGTACGCTCTCCCAAGCTCAGCGCTTGGGGAGACAAACAAAATTGACTTTGAAGTGCGCTCAGCAGAAGTCAATGCACACACACAGCCACACACAGCCACACACACACACACAGCCACACACACACACACACACATACAGCCACACACAGACACACACACACACACACACACACATACAGCCACACACAGCCACACACACACACACACAAATAGCCCCGATCCACGCTTGCAAAATGATGCAGGACACCCTGCGCTCAGGCTTGGAGAGTTGGTGATGTCACCGCTCTCAGCGGCAGCGTGGACGCAGCCTAATTTTGCAAGCGCGAGCTGTTGAAATATGTAAGTATTTATAGACATATTTGGATTTATATTGTATACCGTTTAATAAAGGTTTTTTTTTTTTCATGTGATTTTGATTACGTCAGCCAGGGGGGGCCCGAGAAATTTTATGGATGAAAAGGGGGGCTCGGCATAAAAAGTTTGCTCACCCCTGCACTAAGCTGCGCTTTCAGCTCATAGACCTCACATTATAAACGTGTAATTATAGTCTCACCTTAATGTAGTGTAAAAGAAAATGATGTACAGATTTGGTCGCATCTATTAACGCAGGTTAACGGTGGCAGAACGTTAACGCAGCTCTATTTGAACAAATGGCACAGCGCTATATTTCTTAAATGGGTGCAATTTATTGCATTATTTGTGTAATCTTATCAGGTGGTACAGGCATACCCCGCATTCACGTACACAATGGGACCGGAGCATGTATGTAAAGTGAAAATGTACTTAAAGTGAAGCACTCCCTTTTCCCCACTTATCGATGCATGTACTGTACTGCAATCATCATATACGCGCATAACTGATGTAAATAACGCATGTGTAGCAGTCTCTATAGTCTCCCCGCTTGCGCACAGCTTTGGTACAGGTAGGGAGCCGGTATTGCTGTTCAGGACGTGCTGACAGGCGCATGCGCGAGCTGCCGTTTGCCTATTGGGTGATATGTCCTTACTCGCGAGTGTACTTAAAGTGAGTGTCCTTAAACCGGGGTATGCCTGTACACTTGTACAGGAAATCCTAAAGTTGATGTCCCTGGGGCAGCTGAGGGATTTTCACCCATTCAGTCCTGGAGGGTCCTGCGCCCCCCTCCTGCATTTCCTAATCATGTGTTCGCTCCTTAGGCCTCGGATATTTTATTTATTTATAAAATGTTTTACCAGGAAGGAAGCAATACTTGAAAATGAGAGGTAACTCTCAATGTATGTCCTGGGCACAGAGTTATGATGACAGATACATGGTTACAAATCCATAGTTACATTAAGTGAACATGGTATACATTATATACAAGACATTGCATGCACAGTTAGAGATAATATATATTATAGGCGCATGTAACCGTTACAGACCAGATTAAAATGTGAGACAGCCTTCGTTTTGAAAGCACTTAGACTGGTGGCATCTGCAAG
This sequence comes from Ascaphus truei, assembly GCF_040206685.1. Classification (NCBI taxonomy): domain Eukaryota; kingdom Metazoa; phylum Chordata; class Amphibia; order Anura; family Ascaphidae; genus Ascaphus; species Ascaphus truei. Next base: position 106,431 of record NW_027457035.1, read on the forward strand.
AGTCTCTGGTAGGTTGTTCCAGTTTTGGGGTGCACGGTAAGGCCGTGATTATACCCGAAGCGGCGGAGCGCAGAACGTTGTGCGCCACCAAAACAAATAAAAGTTTTCCTATGAGCGCACACTAAGAATGGGTGACCAACGAGGCGGCCAAGTGCGCAAATTTTCGAACAGATCCAAGAATTTTATTTTCTGGAGCGATGGCCGCGTCATGTGAGCGGTTCAGCCAATGAGCGTGAACCACTCACGTGACATCATGGCCTCGCCTCCCGATGCCTCCTGCCTGCAGTGCAAGTTTCGGGCAGCGCATCGCATTGAGGTAGCGTGCGTGTCCCGCCGCCGGTGGTATAATGAAGGCCTATGAGGAGGAGCGGACGGATACTTTGTTGAACCTTAGGACCATGAGCAGTCTGTTGGAGTCTGATCTCAGATGATAAGTGCTACACGTGGTAGGGGTGAGGAGCTTGTTCAGATAGGTGGGTAGCTTGCCGAGAAAGTATTTGAAGGCAAGACAGGAAAGATGAACTTTGCGCCTAGACTCTAGTGATGACCAATCTAGTTCTTTGAGCATTTCGCAGTGATGTGTGTTGTCGTTGCATTGGAGGACAAAGCGACATATTGAATTGTAGAGGGTATCAAGGTTGCTAAGGTGGGTTTGGGGTGCTGTGCCATGTACTACAGTATGTCCCCATAGTCGATAATTTGCATTGGCTTCTGCTGTGTGATATAGTGCGTGTGCGACAGAGCACATGGCGTTGTGCGCGCCTGTCGCCTGAGTGATCTGTGGACTTTAGATCGCTCGTGACGGGGAGGCGTTGCTGTGACGTCACTAAGCCTTCCCTAATGTCTCTCACGGGAGACCAGGAGATTTTACACTTATTTTTACCGGGATCATTCGCTAGGCAAACAAGGTGGTAAGAACAAAATGCAGTTTATTCGGGTAAACCCGCGTACAACACAATGAATACACAAAATACAGCTAAAAGCACACTTGCTGGGGGTGAAATCTAGGCTCTACTAGGTGCAGGGCGAATGCTTCGGTACGCTTAACCTGACCGGGATATACACCCGGGCTTTCTGGTCCTCTTTTTGGCTTCAGTTCCTAGCCGCGACCGCTACGTTCCAAATGAGAACTTGAACTTCACGTCTGACTTAGTCTCTGCAGGGCAGACTTTTCCTAGCTTCAAAACCAAGCCGGTTGCTCTGGTATTCGTGACAGCAACTTTGAAAAGTCCGCCCTAGCTTCATCGACACAAGTCACTAGATCGTCTGGTTCTCTGACTGGGGTTTTCTCCTTACATACCCTCCACTGTTCTATGTTCAGCATGGAGGAAGGAGCGACCAATTGGAGCATGGGAAACCCTGCCGCCAACCGATAAGAATAGGGGCTCGTCCTTTGACTGACGCCAGAGGAGGGGACGGGCTAAGCCGGCTCGGGATGACCCGTGGGCGGGACATACGGATTGACCAATGGGAAAACGCGCCGACATTTTGCTGCTTCCCCTAGTCAACCCCTTGTCACCTACTGGGCAGACTCCACTGAGTCTGGCAGATCAGAGTGTCCTCCCCGCAGGGGGTCTCTGTTCTCCGGACCCAGTACTAAGCCCTGCCCTGGCCACTTCACACCCCGACACCTCTCAACATCCCTTCTCCTCTCCGATGTCTATGCAGACTTCCCGGCACCTATATGGATGCCTGAGCTGGCTGAATAGACATTTATAGTAAAAGCACATGTAACGGTATTTCTGGCCCGGCCTGACCCACCCAATCTCACATTGGCCCCTGTGGTCTAACCGGTCCCCATTACAGTGTGATAGTGTCTGGTGGTGCACCTGTTGGCAACAGGACTCCTGAGTCTCCCGCATGATGGTGTGTGGGGAGGACCCGTCCAGACAGGCAGCTGAGGTAGTGTGCGGAGTCCTACCTAGTTCCAGTGCAGCGCCTCCACCTCATCAGGGTCCCTTCGGTCACTTGGTGATGGTCCTGACGAGGAACTCCTCTGTGGTGCTCCTCTATGTACATTCACTCCACACATGTACACGAGAGGGTTTGTGATTAAGAGCATCTTTATTGGTTGAGGTGGGCTAACTGCCCCTCGCAGTAGTTTCTCTAGCCACTCATTGTCCCTCAGTGCTTCCCTTTGAAAGGTGTAATTCTCCTTTAATAGGGATTCCCTATCCCAGCCGGGATGTCTTTACCCTGTGCCAGGTCCCTGGACACAGTCTTCCTGTTCAGCTACTATAACATAACTCTCGCAGACTATTCAGAACTCCTACAGAACTCAGGACTCAGATAGAACTAACTATTAGACACAGTGCTGTGCCTTATGTACACTCTGGAAGCTGACACACCTCTGACATCACTAACCATGGAATCAGAGCATGTGACCACTCCCATCCATACACAGGGCACCCCACCACAGGGTGTGCGGGCAAACCTCCATAATTACTGCTGGCATGCCCACAACTTACCAGGCCTTACTGTCAGCAGGAGAGATGACTGTAGCCATTTTACATGACCGCTACATTCTCCCCCTGGTGAATCCCATCGTCCTCGCTGGGACCTAAATTTAAATGCCTTCTTCCAGGAAGCACTGTAACACATAACACATAATTGTTAACCTCACAGATTGTCCATTATACAAAAAAAAATGACCACAGTGACATCTCGCCAAGCCCGCCCCGACCAGCAGCCACGAGCCCGCAAAATGCCTTAGTACCCCCTAATAATAGTGGCTCGGGTCAGGTTTCTTAACCTCTCTACCACCCATGTCCAGGACCGTGACATGATAGTGCCTAGGCAGTCCCCTCTCGGGCCTATAGGTCACCCTGTGTTTGTGTATATTCCTCCCTATACTCCACACTCGCATCAGGTGATCTATTCTGTCCTCTGCCCTCCTTCCAGTAACGTCACTCCCCTTATTGACTAGGTACATCTCGATGGTTTCCCTAAGCCACCTTTCCCTGTTCTCTTCTATCTCCTCCATGAGGGGTTCAGGGACATAAGGGTACTCCAACCCGTGGGAAGACTTGTATCGAGCCATTATTGCCCGTTCCGCTCTACTGATCCTAATTAGGTCAGCCCTACTGCACCGACACACTTTATTCGAGCAAATACCCAGTATGTACCTGGCAGATACCTGGAATGCGCCGCTCCTCACCTCTGGCAAGCCCCGTTGTGTTTGCCTTCCCAGCCTGGGTTCATGCCTGGCTGACGGGCGGCTGATCTGTTAAATGATAATGATTAGGATTTAATAGGCTGCAATACTTCGCGTGTCTACCAGATGGCATAAATTCATGAATTGTAATGCAGTATATATATATATACTGTGCAGTATTGCAGCCAGCGGGAATAAAATGCTTCAATCCCTGCTTGGAAAATACCTCAATGCACTCGGGCAGAAAACAGTCACAAACCTCAATACACCCGGGTATACCCGAATTCGTGGGACTAGCCGAGCTCGAATAAAGTGTGTCGCCAGTGTACCTGCCCTCCCAGGTAGCACCCATGACAGGGGTTCGTCAGGATCCACAGGGTCTGACAGTGTATCGGGACCCATGGGCTCTATCTCCCTGTGCTCAATCTTATACCACCGTTCCTGCAGCTCTCTGTCTCGCTGTTCAGGGGTGAATTCTCCCTTGGCCCACCAAAAGTCAACTACATCCTCCCTTCTAATAAGGAATCGCGTACGATCCATCCAGGCCACATAACCTTCAAAGAGGGGGGCCCACCAACGGTGTTCCTTGAACCTATGTGAATCCCCTGAGTCACTCTCTTTCGCATCCCCCCATGAGAATACCCCCGATGTCCGTGCTGACCGTGGTACGGACCACCGTGATGATCCCAGGGCCTTGTCCTCTGTTTTATTGGTCACAGGGGGCAACCACCGGCCTACCGTGGCCTTTCCTAATTCTCCCCCTCCCCGAGAAATGCCCTCCGTAGCGCAACTGCGCTGTCGTTCCCCAGTCCGTCTGTCCTCCCCCCCCAAAGGTATGTCCACAAGTTCCAGACTAGGCGGGGACCCCGGGGAACATGTGATGGGGGCAGGGGTTTTACCTAGGGCGTGGGGTTGGGCGTAGGGGCAAGATGGGATAGGCCACGGGACTACGACCCGTTCCCGGCTGTCCATGGACTGCTCCAAGGAGGATAGCTCACCCTCATCCGTCTGCGGGTCTCCCATCCAGCTCTTGGGCCCTTGAGGTGATCGGGGACATTCACCCGATCGCCGAAGCGTTGCTGCATCTTTCCCGTCTTTTCCGCCGTCGCCACCGGAAATGATGTCCTCACCGGAACCGGAAGTGCCGCCATCTTGGGTGGGACCCCCATGCGGGATCTCTTCCTCGATGACGACATCCGGAAGCTCCGCCGTCGTCTCCACCGGAAGTGGTATCTCCTCCGCACGTGCGTCTTGGGCCTGGCACGGCCTTGTTTCCGCTACACCGTCTACCGGAGCAAGGTAAGTGAGTGGCTTTCTCTTACCATTCCGCAGGGGTGTAGGCGTCTCTCGCCCGTCGCCACCATGTCCTGAGGCGGAGGGACTCCGTCTCTCGGCTCGCCGATCTGCGGGGGACGCCCTGCTTTCCAGGCTGCTACTCACACTACGGGGTGTCGTCCTCCCCGGTTCTGTCCTGGGCCTCGATTTCACCTCCGCTAGCTCGCGGAGATCCTCATCCGAGTATTCTGCCTTCCCCGACTTAGGGGTCACCGATCGGGGTGATAGTCTTTTCTCAGTGCGGTCGGGGAGTGACCCGACCGTCTCGGTTGCTGCTGACCCAGCCGATTTAATCGACTCCAGTCCCCTTTCTCCGGGACTTGCACGATTGATCCACAGTGCACCAGGGGACTCGGCGGAGCGCCTAGCCGTATCCCCCGGGGGGTCAGCAGATTGGATCGGAATGAACGTCGGCATTGGCCATAAGTATAGTGTCCCGCATTGTGGGCAGCGTGCCGCCGTGTTAACAATGCCTCCGGGCAGCCCGCATTATAGGCAGAGCCCGACCACCGTCTCGGTGTTAGCCACCCTGACTACCAGTACCCCGCCGGGTACCGAGTAGGGCTGGGTGGATACCATAGTTCCCACAGTGGAGGAGCAGGCCATTCTTTTGGTAGGGACCACTTTCAGTATGGGTCTCTCCAGGTCAGTGGTTCCTCGCAACTGACCGGTAGAAGCTTCTGGGCCAGCCACTTCGTGCTTCGGCTCCTCCTTCCGCTGGCATAGCTGGAACCCGCCCCCAGGGGTTGCAATTATGGGCGGATCCCACAGGGGAATAGCATGCCCCTTAATTAAGGCCGCGCCTTTCTCAGTCCTGGTGGGCGCGGTCTGCGTTTTCGCGCCAATTTCCTCATCAGAGTGGGATTCTTGGGCCGCGGCTAGTTCCCGCCTTCTCCTGGCAGCTGCTTTTCGTGCAAAATATCCCTCCTTTTTGCACGTTACCTCTGCGGCCGGAACTACTTCTTGTAGTGGCGCCGTCTGGATATCAGTCCCTGGGCCCAGTGGGTGCATTCCCACAGGCCATAATTGAAAGTCACTCCCCCTGGTGGAAATCAGGGGAGGGTCCCATAGACTAAGCGGTTGACTCAGCACAGGGGCCGAGTGAGTCACTGTCCATGAAGGCGCAGCCGTAGCTTTCGCGCCATACCCCCCATCAGGGCGGGGCTCTGCTGTTCGCGCCATTCCCGGCCAGCTTTTTGCAAGTTCTGTATCAGCCATTTTCTCTGCGACTGGCCCATGCGGTCTCCCTAGCAAGCGGGAACCGCCATTTTGGGTGGCTTTTAAGCCCGAAATGTCAGTTTGTTTGATCTTCTCGCTGGGTTCCCCCCCAGTTATCACAATGTCCTCACACTCTTCAAGGGTCCCTTCGGTCACTTGGGGATGGTCCTGACGAGGAACTCCTCTGTGCTGCTCCTCTCTGTACATTCACTCCACACATGTACACGAGAGGGTTTGTGATTAAGAGCATCTTTATTGGTTGAGGTGGGCTAACTGCCCCTCGCAGTAGTTTCTCTAGCCACTCATTGTCCCTCAGTGCTTCCCTTTGAAAGGTGTAATTCTCCTTTAATAGGGATTCCCTATCCCAGCCGGGATGTCTTTACCCTGTGCCAGGTCCCTGGACACAGTCTTCCTGTTCAGCTATTATAACATAACTCTCGCAGACTATTCAGAACTCCTACAGAACTCAGGACTCAGATAGAACTAACTATTAGACACAGTGCTGTGCCTTATGTACACTCTGGAAGCTGACACACCTCTGACATCACTAACCATGGAATCAGAGCATGTGACCACTCCCATCCATACACAGGGCACCCCACCAGGGTGTGAGGGCAAACCTCCATAATTACTGCTGGCATGCCCACAACTTACCAGGCCTTACTGTCAGCAGGAGAGATGACTGTAGCCATTTTACATGACCGCTACACACAAATGAAATAAAACATACTTTAATACATAGGATAACTTGGGCAGACTCATAGCTGTAAGGGAAATAGGACTGGGATATCTGGGCTTGAAAATCAGGAGTCACTGGGCAGCCCTGGTGTAATTCAACCCACGTACTGGCAAATCATGCCTGCACGCCAGGGAGAATTAGGAGACTACTCATATCTTTGCCCCCCCAAACTCCTGCAAACAACATGATTGCATTTCTACCCAAATATCTCACCTAAAACTTACATATAGAACGTTTCATGAGTCTTAGGCTCAGGGAACATGAAAAGTGGAAACGAAGCAAAAGGAAAAAGCAGGCACTAATACTCCGGAAAGTAAAAAAAGGTTGAATGAAATCCAGGAGAGCGTGTGCCCATAAAGACTATTTTAATGGAAACCACAAAAAATATACAGCTACATTACGGGGTACACAAACCCCCACCAACGCGGCTCGAATTGCGTTGGTGGGGGTCTGTGTACCCCGTAATGTAGCTGTATTTTTTTTGTGGTTTCCATTAAAATAGTCTTTTTTTATGGGCACACGCTCTCCTGGATTTCATTCAACCTTTTTTTACTTTCCCGAGTATTAGTGCCTGCTTTTTCCTTTTGCTTCGTGTCAAGTCATCCAGAAAAAACAGAAGCACACCCCCTACTGTGAAAGAAGAAAACTGCACAGCCAAAAGGACATTACCAACTCTAACTGTGAGTTATTTTATCACAAGCACATTCTCCATTCTGACATTATATGCTGGGACACTTTATTGTGTGGCCCCTTACTACAGTGCTCGTGGGGGCCCTAGCCCACTAGTCAGATTACAATGGAGCAGTGATTAATACATGATTGTTCTGTGTCCTATGGATTGGCTATCCCTTATCCATTATCCAGGGGGTTTTCATTTCAGGAATCATTATATACATTTATTGAACGTTACAATTTTTGTACTACATATTTTGAGGGTTTTTTTGAGAGCACCACACATTTTTTCCATTTTTCTATGAAAAGTGGACAGGCAGGGGACACTTTAACGTTCACATGTTATAATGCCGGGCCCCTGGCTTATGGTGCCAGGTAGCTGCCAGGGGCCCACCGTTCCAGTGGTAACCTTTATTGTATAGCCTGGTTACCCCCTTTATCGTATAGCCTGGCACCCCCTTTGGAGGGAAGTATTATGGGAAATGGGGGGGTCCCAGAGTTGAAATGAATGCGGTTCAGCTTGGGGAGACCCTCTGCTTCAATCCTGTTTTAAAAAAATTATTTTTTATAAAAAGCGAGTGACTTGCTCCTTCAGAATACTGATTTTCATGTTCGGTTAAAGCCTTACTTCACAAATGTAGTAAAGTGCTTTAAAACATTTTTTTGATTTCAACCTTCCCCAGCGATCTCATCTGTCTATCTTAACCTTGTGTCGCCCTGCTCCTTACTTCCCTTCTCCTTTCCCACTCAACCTGTCTTCACCAACCTACTAACACTTCTCTACCTCCTTTGATACCTAACCTACCAAGTCCTACTTCACGTCCCCCTTCACTCCACTTCCAGTCACCACTCCCACTATCTAACTTGCACATTTCTATAGCTTTCTGATTTCCTCACTTCTCCACATTTATTCTTCTTTCTTTCTAGCTCCCTACTTCCTCTCCTCCTTGCTCTCCCCTCTACCACTTCCTTACTACTTGCTGCATCCCTACCCCACTTTAAATTCAAGTCTACTTCCTTACTCCTTCTTATAGTATTGTCTCCTTAAATGTCTCCACTTCGGCTTATTTCCTCTCATCTACTTGCTTTTATCCTCTTACTAACTCCCTCTCTATCACTCACCCTGCCCTTACTCGCTTAATGGTTCTGCCGCTACGGCGCTATACTAATTCCCTTCCCGTATGTCTTTCTATTCTTCCCAGACGCAAAATTCAAAAAGCCCGCGTCGGGCCGGTGAGGTGACTAATCCAGGCCTGCGCGGGTCATCCGGCGCATTCTGGACGCCTTGATGGGCTTACGGCTGTCCTTGGTCTTGCTGGTGACGTCATCTGGTCGCGCCGGTGGGAGCTGGTTCCGCGCCACCTCCAAGATGGCGCCGCTCCTTCCGGGGCACAGCTGTGATGCGTATCCGGGGGGCGGCCATTTTGGAAGACGTCTCTCACCAGTGCGGAGGTGCGTGCGCCCGCTCCTGTTTCCCGCTCACCGCTCTCTTCCTGCTCCTGCGGTTCACTGTGGATTCCCGCCTTCTAGAGCTGCTTCGCCATCTTGTGTCGGGGGCCGCCATCATCAGAAAGGTAGGCCGCAAATTTTCTCACCAGGGATTCAGTTTCAGCGCAGGTTGCTTGATCACTGGACATCTGTAGTTGGGGTGTCGGGGATCACCGCTCTTTCACTCGGGGGTGAGTTTCTTTATTTGGTGACAGCTTCACCGTGGCCGGGGACCAGACCTCAAGTAGGGGGACGAGAACTGGAGGAGAAGCAAAGAAACACAGGTTGCTGAGGCCATGACACCGAGGGATTAGCCTGATACACTACAGGGGTGAACAAAGCCGGGACAGACTCTGGTTATGCATAGTATATGTTAGGTTTTATTCATTCAAGCTCAGGAAGAGCGAGGCAGGAGTGGGGGGGAGTGACCTGCTTCAAAAATCCGCATGGGCCACGCACTAGGGGGGAGGAGGGTGGATCTCCTGGGCCCTAGTGAAGTCCTTTGGGACTGGACGCGGTGGGTGAGTGAACTTCATCCCACGTTTCCTCCGGGCGGTTGGAGAGGAGTCCAGCTTCCCAAAGGCGGTGATCTCGTCAAGGAGGCGACGTCGCCGAGACGATGAGAATTCTACTGTCTTTTGTCTTGTCTAGTGTTTGTTGTGTCCCCCCAGGTGTACCCTCTTGTGTGCTCCCCCTTGTGTATTGCTGTAGGTGGTGAAGTGAGGTATTGCAGTTCGAGAAGAAGAGGAGGTCGGGATTGTGGTCCAGGTGCATCAATCAAGAACAGATATCGGCAGCAAAGTCATCTCATACTTTTAAATGAGTAAGGAACTCAGGCTAGTATCACATAACTTTAAGGGGTTTAACAGCCCGGTTAAACGCAGAATCGCCTTCCGAGATTATAAGCGTAAAGGGGCAGAAATTCTGTTTCTGCAAGAAACACACTTCTCTCAAGACAACTACCCCAAATTCCTGGATAAGGACTACCCGACACACTTTTTGTCTTCCGCGAAAGTCAAAAAAAAAGGGGTGGCCATACTAATTCATAAAAGAATACCGTTCGTACCCGATAGGACTTTCAAAGATAAAGAGGGCAGATTCCTCATAGTAAGAGGTGCAATCCAAGGGTTCCCAATTACTCTAGCAACAATATATGCCCCTAATGAGACGGCCCCCGTTTTTTTCTCTACCTTCTTTGGGAAACTCAACAAAGTGGCCAGAGGTAATATCATTGTCGCTGGAGACTTGAACAGGGCACTACGGGAGGACCTTGACAGATGTTCATCCACTAATATTACACACAGATCTGACATACTAACAATTAAAAAAGGGTTACGTGACTGCCAACTACTCGACATCTGGAGGGAACAACACCAGAGACTGAGAGAATACACCTTCTACTCACACCCACATGACACATATAGCAGGATAGATTACTTCCTTGTATCCAACAGAATGGTCCCTGGGGTCTCTCGCACCGAGATCCATGATATTTCATGGTCAGACCATGCATCTATAGAGCTGCGGTGCACACTAATCCCACTAGACAGACCTAGAGCGAACTGGAAACTAAACGAAATCTTGCTGAAAATCCCAGCCCTACAGGTGGAAATTGGGGAAAAGCTCACACAATACTTCGAGGAGAATGAGGGGAGTGTGGCTACGCACTCCAGACTGTGGGAGGCCCATAAGGCTACCCTCAGGGGGGTCATTATGAATCTGGCCGCTAAACGGAAAAGAGAACGGGAGGGAAAAATTTTGAAGCTAGAGGAACAGCTAGCAGAGCTTTCCTCCCTCCACAAAAAAATAAGAATGCCCACACGTTAACTCAAATACTAGCCACTAAAACTAGTCTTAACCTCCTCCTCTCCGCCCAGGCCGAGAAGGAATTGACCTGGTCCAAGCGGAAATTTTATGAAAAAGCTAACAAGCCTGACACACTACTTGCCAATAAGCTAAAAAAACAAGCTTCCAAACTATCACATTCACGCAATTCGAAACCAAGATGGGGACCTTACCTCCATCCCAGCGAACATAGCAGGGGAATTCAAAAAGTATTACGAAATATTATACAATGGAGATAAGGTAACCCATAATCCGAAAACAAAGGAGGATTTACGGACCTTCTTAATAGAGGCACATTTACCCATTTTGAAGAGATGCGAAAGGGAGGCACTCCAGTCGGACTTCACGATGGAGGAACTCTCTGGGGTCATCAAAGCACTAAAACCGGCTAAAGCCCCAGGGCCAGATGGCTTTTCGAACTTATATTACAATAAATATTTAAAAATTCTAGCCCCCCACATGTTAAAGTTATTCAATGAAATCTTAGCAGGGGCCTCATTCCCAGCACAAATGCTCCAAGCCTCAATATCGGTGATCCATAAACCCGGAAAGGACCCGGCAGACTGTAAGAGCTACCGGCCCATTTCACTGATTAACTTGGACCTCAAAATATACTCTAAACTTATAGCCAACAGGGTGGGTAGTGTTCTTCCCGGGTTAATTCACACGGATCAAGTAGGGTTTATCGGAGGTAGACAAGCGGCAGATAACACCAGGAGAATTATTGACCTAATTGATCTGGCCCAAAAAGAAAAAATTCACTCCATGGTGTTAAGTCTGGACGCTGAAAAAGCCTTCGATAGAATAGATTGGCCCTACCTATCGGAAACACTGAGAGCATTTGGCTTTGAGGGACGCCTCCTGCAGGCCATCCTGGCGTTGTATAAAAACCCAACAGCAAGAGTGAGATATCAAGGTTTCCCCTCAGAACAGTTTGAAATCAAAAGCGGAACACGTCAAGGATGCCCGCTGTCGCCACTACTGTTCGCCTTATGTATAGAGCCTTTGGCGGCACACATCAGAAATAACCCAGATATCTCTGGTATCCCTGTGGGAGACCAAATGCACAAAGCCGCTCTATATGCGGACGATGTCATTCTCACAATAGCCAAATCTCTCACATCTCTCCCAAATGTATTCAACATACTGGGCAAATTTAACCAAATTTCGGGATTTAAGATCAATCAGTCTAAATCAGAAGCCCTCAATATTAATCTACCAAAAGAAGTTGAAAAACTGATTGACCTCAATTTTCAGTTCAAAAGGCAACCCTCCGCTATCAAATATTTAGGGGTTTATCTCACAAGGGAGTACAAAACTTTATATAAAGCAAATTTCCCCAAGATCATAAAGACGCTGGGGGAGGATCTCCGAACCTGGATGAAGGGGAGCATCTCATGGATTGGGAGGATACATAGCGTGAAAATGAATCTCCTCCCAAAGATGCTATATCTTTTCCAGAGTCTCCCTATCCCTTTGGTGCAGGCGGACATCCTCTCCCTCCAGTCAAAAATTATAAAATTTATTTGGAACGGGAAAAACCCAAGAATTGCTAAAGGAATATTAAAACGTCCCATTCATCCTGCGGAGGGTGAGCGGTGCCTTGCTTGCAGGCCTACTATAAAGCAGCCCAATTAGGGCAGATTTTCCAATGGCACACAGACCCAAGCCTACGGAGATGGGTTGAGTTGGAGAAGAGATGCTGTGCACCAATTGAAATCCGAAATTTAATCTGGCTACCCAGAGAAGGGGTACGCAAGATGAACAATCCGCTGCAGACCATGGTCAATTCATTATAAGTTTGGGAGGCCACGAAATTCAAATGTAATTTGACTACCAAAACATCATTAATGACACCAATAGTGGGCAACCCAGACTTCGCTCCGGACCTGAATAGCAAAAATTTCTTGATATGGACTCAGAAGGGCTTCTCCCGTCTAAAAGATCTGGAGGGCATAACGACCATACAAACATTTGACCAAATTAAATCCTCTAAGAATATCCCAAACAAATTTTTTAGGTACCTTCAGATCAGAGATTTCTACAATAAAACGCCAATTCGACCGGCGCGAACAAATTTTGAGCAGCTGTGTTCCAGAGATACGGACACAAGGGGACTCACATCTAGAATGTACAGGGAAGTGATCTGCCAGAAGTCGCCCATTGACAATAGACTGAGTTACATGAGACACTGGGAATCAGACCTAGGAGAGACTTTAGAGGACGACGAATGGGACAGAATTATACAGGCGGCGGCGAAAAGCTCAATCTGCACCACATTAAAGGAGAACGCATATAAAGTCCTTATGAGGTGGTATTACACTCCGACGCGCTTAGCGAAATTTGTAAACGGCTACTCCCCTCTCTGCCCTAAACAGTGTGGGGAAGCAGCTGACCTCCGACATATGTTGTGGTCTTGCACTAAGGGGGCCCCTATTTGGGAACAAATCAGAGATTGGATTCAGCGGATTCTCGATTTGGAGATCCCCCTGGACCCGTGGCTGTTCCTATTGGGCATGCGGATCCAGGGTCTGTCAAATGCGTCGCATAAATTAATCGCGCATTTTGCTACAGCCACAAGATGTGAGATCGCAGCATTATGGAAACAGCAGGAGATACCAATTATCCCTAAGATCAAAAACAGAATTTGGCATGTCTGCCGGATGGAACAATTAACGAGTTTAGTTAATGACTCCGGCACAAATGTTCTAAAGGTCTGGGATCCATGGTTGACCCAGGTAGACATCCCAGGAGTGGACGCCACCTCAATCTTGCACTAATTAAACTAGGTGCGTTCTCCTTTAAGGGCAGATTAGACAACACGACTCAGCGACGCACAGTTAGCAGACCTTCATGTAGTCATAGAATAGGGAAAAACAAATAAAAGAAAGAAACCTCAGAAGAACCTGTCCCAGTTAAAACCCTTAGCTATTGCCTAAAAGGTTGAACAAGAGATATCTAAAAAACTGCACCAGAGCCTGGCAACCTACCACCTCCCTCCCACCCCTAACCTCTTTCCCTGTCCCCTTGTCAAGTTCGTCTGGTCTTGTTTGTAAAGTGTTAAGTGGATGTGTCTTCGAGGCGTCATTACATGTGTTTAACAAAACTGGAAATGTAATAATGGGCTGTGGAACATTGGCTGTATTTGTACTTTCCAATAAAAATTTAAAGTTGAAAAAAAAAAAAAACATTTTTTTATATTGCATTGAGTAATGGAAACCCAGGACAGTGTTGGTGCTAGCTAGATATAAACACTCCAGACATGTACCAATCTTTAAACCCTTGGGTATTTAATGTTGGTACAGATAAGAAGCATGGCTTACTCCAACCCGTTTACCCTGTGGTCAAAATATTAGTACAGCTCAACCCCGTTATAGCGCAATCTGCTATAGCGCGAATCCGCTTTTAATGCTGTCTGAGCGTGGCTCCCGATTTAAAAACATCTCCAAGGTTTTATTTTTATATAATATTCAATGCATTATTGCTAACAGACACACGCTGATACACATATATACACACACCCCTACACCATGCGGGAATTGAACCCATGATCTTTCATATGCTGGTGCAATTCTCTAGCTGCTACACCACAGTATTGGTGTGATGAATCTGACTCTATAAACAAACGTAACATCTACTGCACAGTGCAGTCCATGGGTGATCAGGGTTCAATTCCCGCATGTGTATTATATAAAATGTATTCACTGTTGGGCTGTCATTGATCAGAGAAGGGTCATGTGACCCTCCTGCGCTCAAAAGTCAGTCAAATTGAAAGCTTGGGAGAGCGTATGTAAGCACCTCGGAGCCTGATGAAGTGGAGAGAGCTGCAGATGCCGGGTAAGTCCTCGCAGAACCGTTCTTCCTGATTGCGCCGACCATTTCGCGATCCTGGTTATAACGTGCTCATTATGTGGACCAAGAGCACCGCGTTATAACGGGATTCAGCTGTATTAAGGGTTTCATATTTTTTTTTTTCATTTACAAACCTACTTTACATCCCTATCATTAAAAAAAATATATATATATATATATACACACACACACACACACACACACACACACACACACACACACACACACACACACACACACACACACACACACACACACACACACACACACACACACACACACACAGTTAGGTCCGGAAATAATTGGACACTGACAGAATTTTCATAATTTTGGCTCTGTACGCCACCACAATGGATTTGAAATGAAACAACTGAGATGCAATAGAAGTGTAGACTTTCAGCTTTAATTCAAGGGGTTGAACAAAAATATCGTATGAAACGTTTAGGAATTGCAACCATTTTCATACACAGTCCCCTTATTTCAGGGGCTCAAATGTAATTGGACAAATTAACACAATCATAAATAAAATGTTAATTTTTAATACTTTGTCGAGAATCCTTTGCAGGCAATGACTGAAGTCTGGAACGCATGGACATCACCAAACGCTGGGTTTCCTCCTTTGTGATGCTTTGCCAGGCCTTTACTGCAGCTGTCTTCAGTTGTTGTTTGTTCGTGAGTCTTTCTGCATTAAGTTTTGTCTTCAGCAAGTGAAATGCATGCTCGATCGGGTTGAGATCAGGTGATTGACTCGGCCATTGCAGAATATTTCACTTCTTTGCCTTAAAAACATCCTGGGTTTCTTTCGCAGTATGTTTTGGGTCATTGTCCATCTGTAAAGTGAAGCGCCGTCCAATCAACTTCACTGAATTTGGCTGAATCTGAGCAGACAATATATCCCTATACACTTCAGAATTCATCCGGCTGCTTCTGTCTTCGTTCACATCATCAAAAACCACTAGTGACCCAGTGCCATTGTAAACCATGCATGCCCATGCCATCACTGCCTCCACCGTGTTTTTCAGATGATGTGGTACACAGCAACTCTCTTTTTTAGATGTCCTCATTACACAGACTAATGGGGAGTTACATACTGATCTTTTTAGAAAGGATACATACAGAAATGCCATTTTAAGGGCAGATAACCATCATCCTCCTTCTCTTATTGATGCATTACCTTTTTCACAGAAAGTCCGGGTCTGCAAAATCACGAGCAGGAAGGATAATATTGAACCAGCTATTGGAGAACTACGTAGTAGATTCCTGGCTAGGGGATATCCTCCTGCTGTGTTAGACCGGGCACTGGATAAAGAGGTAAGTGCTACCAAAAATAAGAAGGAGGACAGGCTTGTATTTACCACTACGTACAGTCATAAGCGAAGCAGAGGAAAAGACCTCCCAGCCCGACGCTACAAGCCTGGTAGACAGCGTGTATCACGCGCAGGCTGTATTAACCCCCAGCACATCGGAGACCAACCATGTAGGAATAAGCACTGTAGCTGTGATGAATCCTTGATCACATTGAACGGGAAAACACTGGACACGATGGGCCCTTGGTCCCTCTAAGGATTCATTTTGCTGGGGGTTAATACAGCATGCGCGTGATACACGCTATCTACCAGGATTGTAACATTGGGCTGGGAGGTCTTTTCCTCTGCTTCGCATATTGCTGGTTTGGCCACGGCTGCTCAGCCTGGAATTAAGACTTTCATTATTGACATTATAAGAAGAGGCTTATACCCCGTGAATATGTATGTAATCACTTAATTGGTGATTTGAGAACTGGAGTGCTATCGTTATTTTTTTTTCTAACCATTTATTTATTTATTTTTTGTGGCATCTATTTATTCACATTTTTTCTTTCTGTGGAACATTTTTTTTTATTTCTCTGGAGTGAGTATTCGTGCTATTCCTATCCTGTGTGTTTTTTATTATGGAAGATTATGTAGAAGTGGAGGATGAGGAAGGGGTTACTGATACCTATGCCTTTAACTGTGGAGACACTCACCGTCAGAGGAGGGCAGAGTCAGTTTTTGATGAAGGTGCTAATTTCATCTGTGAAGAGCCTGCTGACTTAATTACCCACTTCCTTACATTGGAAAAACTGTTATCACAGGACATTAGGTATTGGTGGGACATTACCACTCTTGAGAACTATGCTAGAGTTAAAAGGATTCCGTGAGGCTTACGCTTGAAAAAGGTACCGTCCTTTGGCTTTATTAATAAAGATTTTGAGAATGACTGGAAAGCCATATTAGATCATTGCTCATTTAAGCTAATCAAATTGATCATTAAGTATAAGCTAAATTAAAAAAAAGAAAGTGAGAGCCAATGTGAAAGTCCTACAGGATAAATTGAAAGGTTGCAGAAAAATGGAGAATTTTATTAAATATGACCAAACACTTTTAAGCAACGTGGGTGCTATGGAAAAGTCTCTAATGATTAAGAAACAACAAAAGTTTGATAGGGACAAGATAGACTATGAGAAGCAGCAAGTTTATATATGGCAACGCTACACTACAAACGCACAAAAGCCACAACCAAAATCTGGTTCTAAATATCAGAATAATAAAAAACAAGGTGACTCCAAGAACCCGAATAAATCCATCCTAAAACGCCATGGAAACGCTTCCAGTTTTGAGTCAGATGGTTCTGACTATGAGAGTCGTTCACTAGGCGTTTCCTTTTGTGATGATGATGATAATTGGCGAGTTAGATCTACCTCCCCTGAAACCGACTCTTCACAAAAATCTGTTATGATGCCCTCTCGGAAAGAAGATAAACCTTCATACTCCTTGTTTCAAAAGGAGTCAAAAAACGAAAGAGGACAAGGAGATCATCAAAGAAGAGAAGGGGGAGGGGGATCCGGGGGATCGAGCAAAAGAAAGAAATATGCATAGGAGAAGTTGTGGATAATGTTATCAACATTTCACATAAGACTCTTACAGATGACCAGATTGCGGTTCTAAATAGAGGTTTACATTTTGCCCCATACCAAGATTTTAATTTATTCAATACCATCATTGATCTCCAAAAATTAATTCGCAAATTGTCTCTTAAAAAATATTTTAATAGAAAAAAGGGACAACAGAGGTTCCACTATATTCCACTGATAGAGGTCTAGCTGAGAATGTTGATGGTATTGATGTTTCAATGGAGAATTTGGATTTGCATTCATTTCGTGAACAATGTGCTTTATCAGATCTTAGAGATCTTTATGATGAACAAAATCAGGATTTGGAGCCTGAGATCCCTTCCTCATTCAGCTTCTTTGGGCAATTACACTTAGGTCTTAAGAAGAAATCAACCTTTTGCCCTCATATTTTTAACAATCATAATATTAAGACCTTTGAGAAGCTGGTTGAGAGGGATCTCAGGTTATTGGCTAGGGGTATTGTACCCCGGGGGGTTCCCTCTTTAAATAAAACGAATCTGTCAGATATTGACTTCCAGGAGATGATTGCCCTCAGGGAAGATAGGTCTATTACAATCAAAAAGGCTGATAAGGGAGGGGCCATTGTGGTGCCCTCTTCTTCAGATTATCAGGCAGAGGCACTTAGATTACTTGAGGATGTTGAATCTTATACAAAATTGACATGATCCCACATGTGAGTTTTTACACCTTTTGAAAGAGATTCTTGAAGAAGGAAAGGCCCTATTTGTACTTAACACAAAGGAATATGAGTTTCTCTACAATGCCTCACCTATTGTGCCCATCTTCCACCATCTCCCAAAGATCCATAAGTCACTTGTCCGCCCTCCTGGGCGGCCCATTGTGGCCAGTATTGGATCTTTGGGAGATGGGTTATCACGCTACAGTACATTGATGGTTTTTTACAGCCACTGGTAAAAAATCTGCCTTCTTTTCTGAGAGATTCTATGGATCTTTTATCCGCTATAAAAAATGTTATGATAGAAAAAATTAAACTAAACATATACTAAGCGCTTAACCTATTAGCCTAACTTAACAATACACGATAATGATGGATAAGTGCTCTAAATGTTGGAATTCCCTTACAAAGATACAACAATAAACTAGTGAATTCTACAGACTAATATAACAAACTGAGAAGACGGCTGCCTAAGGATTGAAAAACCACAAACCTATCCACAAGGTAAGTACAACAATAGCTTAAAAACAAAAATAAAACAAACAATGAAAGAAAACAGAAATAGTCCTTGGCGCACTATCTGGTATATAAACCTGCAGAAAAATGAAGTCCAAAGATCTTGGTAGTGAGGATTGTTGGTCCGGAATCCAATCGTACTCAAAGTCCTCTGAGGTGGTGGAATCAGATTTGTGCGAATGATGCTTTAATGCATGCCAGACCAATATGATTGGGTTCAAAGCAGGATCTTAATGAATGTTGCAGATGTGTTTTGGGGTCAATGTCTTGGAAGGACTGGTGACCACTCCAGATGTGAAGTATTCAGAAATGTTACGTTCTTCCCTCTGAGCAATAATGACCTTCTGTATGTAGACTCTCTAATATGAGGAAAAAGCCTTAATGGACTGGTCATGCACAGCTGCATCTAAAGACTTAGTAAACAATTATTTGGAAGTCTGACTCCTCCTCCCTGTCAGACTTCCAAATAATTGTTTACTAAGTCTTTAGATGCAGCTGTGCATGACCAGTCCATTAAGGCTTTTTCCTCATATTAGAGAGTCTACATACAGAAGGTCATTATTGCTCAGAGGGAAGAACGTAACATTTCTGAATACTTCACATCTGGAGTGGTCACCAGTCCTTCCAAGACATTGACCCCAAAACACATCTGCAACATTCATTAAGATCCAGCTTTGAACCCAATCATATTGGTCTGGCATGCATTAAAGCATCATTCGCACAAATCTGATTCCACCACCTCAGAGGACTTTGAGTACGATTGGATTCCGGACCAACAATCCTCACTACCAAGATCTTTGGACTTCATTTTTCTGTCAGGTTTATATACCAGATAGTGCGCCAAGGACTATTTCTGTTTTCTTTCGTTATTTATTTTATTTTTGTTTTTAAGATATAAAAAATGTTAGTTGGAAAAAGACTTTTAGATGGGTGACATTGGACGTGATGTCACTTTACTCAATCATAGATCACGAGCAAGGGATTCGAGCAGTGTAATTTTTTCTTGATGCTTCTACATTGTCCATTTCATTACGTGCCTTTCTTTTGGATTCTATTATGTTTCTGCTCACCCATAATTATTTTTCTTTTGATGCACAATTTTATCTTCAGACACGGGGTACTGCTATGGGGACGTCATTTGCCCCCTCTTATGCTAATTTGTTTGTGGGTCTTTGGGAATCCACACACATTTTCGGTGCTGATAATTCTTTTCGTCATCAGATTATTTTCTATAAACGGTATATTGACGATTTGATTATGATTTGGGATGGGGATTTATTATCACTGCATGCCTTTATTCATACACTTAATACTAATTCTTTAAATCTTAAATTTACTTATGAAGAACACATGAATCACATCAATTATTTAGACATTACTTTATTTATTGACACGACAGGCACTATTCAAACGGACATTTTTAGAAAGCCTCATTCACGTAATACTTTATTGGAAGCAGACAGCAGTCATTCTAAATCATTCATTCGAAGTATACCCAAGGCTGAATTCCTTCGACTAAGACGGCTTTGTTCAAATGACGATTTATTTGAGCATCAAGCAGAGGAATTAAAAACTCGATTTGCTCAAAGAAAATATAATCACACTGATATTGAAGCAGCATATCTGTGTGTCAAATCTACAAACAGGATCGATTTGTTATCGAACTCGTCTGTGAAGTTCAAGAAGAAACATGAATTGGATCGAGTGACGTCTGCTCTATTTGTCACCCAGTTTAGTCGCCAGGCTGAACAGATTCGTTCTATCATTTATAAACATTGGGGGACCCTCACTCTTGATAAGGACCTACATAGTTCAGTTAACCAGGGTCCAGCCATTACTTTTAGGAAATCCAAATCCTTATCTGACTATCTTTCTCCAAGATTGTTTGACTCTAAGAAGTCTAACAAATCTGTTTAAAATAAAAGGTTTTTTTAAATGTGGAAAATGTTGCGTTTGCTGCTATGCGAAACCAATTAAGTCTATTAAGACTATTTATTCTAAAAAGAACTATAGGATCCCATCCTTTATTAATTGTGACTCACAATTTGTCATATACTTTCTTACCTGTGGCTGTGGCCAAGGGTACGTGGGCTGCACTATACGCCCTGTTAAAAACAGAATCATGGAGCATATACGTTCCATTAAAAGAAAAGATTTCATGTTACCAGTTTCAAAACATTTTACTGACTGTCCTTCAGGAGGTCTATCAAATGTTCATTTTTCTGCTGTAGAACTGGTGCCCATGCCCATGAGAGGGGGTGATAGATTAAAGCTCCTCAACCAGCGGGAGATGTTTTGGATCCATTCTTTGGATACATTATCCCCTGCAGGAATTAATACAGAATGGGATCTAGAAAAGGTGAAGGGAAACACAAAATGGATGTGCCCCCTAAAAGAATTCACTTAAATGCACACCATAACAGTGTAAAAATTAACTTTTAATAAATTTACTTAAAACATATATTACCAAAGTAATGTGTAATGTGAATTAAAAATATATTAAATCAACGCTATCAGGCAACCTTGTCGTCAGTTATAAGTTCATACTATCCCATTTAACCACTTAATAATGGTGGGATATGGAGGACACAGATTGCTAGGAGTCAGGGTGTTAACCCCTCTGGAGCAACGGTGAGACCCAATAATGGAAGTGTATAGATGTACACAAGTGAGTGGCCAATGGGTTAAATGTCCAGCTACCTTGCTAGATCAGCCAGCACTGCGCACTATAATGGAGACTTTAGTGTGTTAAAATAAGAGTGCTAGAGTGATAAAGCTGGCAAATGCAGTGATAATGGTAGTACATACACTGCTTGTCCGGGATGGGAAGGGAGCGAAGATAGCAGGGATACACCATGAAAAATAAAAAATAAATGCATACAATAGTGTAATAAGTTCTTTTCAATCTGGATAAAACATGTATGTCTTGGCTCTATAGCAATGCCTACTTACAGTAGGTCAAAAGGTAAAAAGCATTGATCTACACAGCAGGTAGAAAGGTGTCAGGATCTTCAGGAACAACAGCCCAGGTTTACAGCATAAGAAATCAGCACCTCAGCTCAGACGTCAGTAGATGTGAGTGGATCAGAGACATGCAAAAGAAAGGCAGACCATAGTGTCGATCGTGCATAAAATTTATATAAACAAACAACAAATTTTAGGAATTGTACTCACATTGTGTACATAATCATAGTTCACATAAGGCTTTACTTGAGGCAAATGGAGTGCTGGTTCAGTGTGGAGCAGCTCACCGGGGATCTTCTCCTTAGACTCACAACAGACCGGGTGGGAGATGGCGTCTGACGTCACATCCGCTGTTGGGGTGACGGCATCCGGTCTTGGAGGCAAACGGTGGGGGAACTCAGCAACTCTGAAGCCTTCAGTAGAAAGAGCAGCTGCAGCAATGAAAGTGGCTCTACGCGTTTCGTCGTACTAGACAACTTCCTCAGGAGCATTCATTGAGGAGAAGATCCCCGGTGAGCTGCTCCACACTGAACCAGCACTCCATTTGCCTCAAGTAAAGCCTTATGTGAACTATGATTATGTACACAATGTGAGTACAATTCCTAAAATTTGTTGTTTGTTTATATAAATTTTATGCACGATCGACACTATGGTCTGCCTTTCTTTTGCATGTCTCTGATCCACTCACATCTACTGACGTCTGAGCTGAGGTGCTGATTTCTTATGCTGTAAACCTGGGCTGTTGTTCCTGAAGATCCTGACACCTTTCTACCTGCTGTGTAGATCAATGCTTTTTACCTTTTGACCTGCTGTAAGTAGGCATTGCTATAGAGCCAAGACATACATGTTTTATCCAGATTGAAAAGAACTTATTACACTATTGTATGCATTTATTTTTTATTTTTCATGGTGTATCCCTGCTACAGTATCTTCGCTCCCTTCCCATCCCGGACAAGCTACTATTGAAAGGAATCTGTACACATTCCTGGAAGGTTGAGAATTTGATCAGTGATCACCTTGACACATTTTATTTTGAATTTTAATTTTGTGCACTATTTTATCACAGATTGGGTGTGGTTAGCGCCGGTAACAAATCACTTTAAGTTCACTTAGTACATACACTGCAGCATAGACCTGCCAGACACGGCAGTGCTGTGCAAGGAAAGCAGGCACACTCACTATAAAATTAAAGGATTAAATAAATAACTAACTAATGGGATCAACACAGTTAGAGCCAGGAGACTGCTGACACTACATTAAAACAGCTCCAAGTAGGAGACTGACAACATTGCGCGTCCAACGCGCGTTTCCCTCCAGCAAAGGAGCTTCTTCAGGGACAAATTTTAAATCTAAAACATTTTTCATGAACATTTTGTATGAGTATTCTTGCTATGCTTCCGTCTCACGATGATAATAATGATTGTCTGTTTATTAAGTTATTTATTATTGTCATTTTTTTCTGCTTTCTAGTGATCAAATAAGATATATATTTATTAATGAATTCAATTGTCCTACATTTTCTTTTGGCATCTATTCTTCTTTATTATTTATTATTTGTTTTCCTTTTTCTAACTATATATTTACTTTTTTCTAGAATAATATTGTGTTTTACATATGTCCTTTAAACCATATCTATTGTGTCTAGGCGTTTGATGATATACCATTCATATGCCATCTTATGATATTAAAATTAACAAATCAATGGGTTAAATATACATTGAATATTCACTATAGATTTGGACATGTGTATGTTTATGTTTCCACAGTTGATATATGTGTTATTGATATTTCTTTTGTATGTGATTGGTCTTTTTTATTAATTTTTTACCTGTTTATTCCCTCTATGTGGATCTCTTCCCTCTGAGCATTACGCCCCTTTCCTGTGTTTCATTTCACAGGGAATTTGTGTCCTGGGGGTTTGTGTTTACCTGGACACAGGTGGGCGGTGCTTTTGAGGGTGTAAACCATATAAGAGTTTGATTAAGACCAGTGAAACTACTCTTTGATAAAGCGCACCATGCGAGAGGTTTCTCTTTTTAATTAGTTATGTCCCAATAAATAATTTGTTATTTTTTCTATTAGCCTCCAGTTCTCGTTTTTTCATAGTTGTGATCCAAGTCTTTTCCTTCCTGCTTACTACGTACAGTCAAGCTGGTGGTTTTATTAAATCTACCAGTCTTAAACACTGGCATATTCTGCAAAATGATGATATATTATCTGAAAGTTGCTGTGTACCACCAATGGTGGCATTCAAAAGAGGGAGGAATCTGGCGGATAGCCTGATACATGCAGATAATGAGGGTAACTACAGAACTCCTCATTTTCTGGAGGGTGGCAGACCGGGTAACTTTAGATGCATGAGCTGCTCGGTCTGTAACAGTCTGACTACCGGTAGTCAATTCAGTCACCCCCCAAAGCGGGAGAATCATAAAAATTAAAAATAGACGCCCCACAGCGTGTGCTCCGCTGCTACAGAGACTGGAACAGTGAAAGACATTATTGCTTGGCACGGCGAATTGGCTGTACTGCTGTTCAGCTGAACTGGAGACCTCCTAAGTACTACCTTGAGGCTGAGGGCTGTACTAACAGCTAACCGATTGGAAGACCACCCAGGCCCTACCCCCGAGGCTGAGGGATTGAGAAGGAGAGAGCCACGACATCTCTATTGGCGTCCGTTGGTGCTTGGGTAACATTAACCCTGAAATGATTGTTTTTTCTATCTAAATGTACGCTTAATACTCACCTTTATTTTGTGGTTACTAATATAATTTTTAATGCACTATGAGCGTTGTGCGCTGTGTTTTTTTGTATTTCTGTTTGCTATTAGGGGGTATTTGAGCCATCCCTGGTGCCACAGCTGCAGACGTTCCATATACTCTACGTGTTTAAAGGTCACCTCTTTTTGTACATCACTATATCACCTCACTTTTATTGATTGTAGTAGCGCACTATATCTTTTCACATTTTCTTACTCCAGATAGGGAGACTTTCTTATTGAGACGTGAAGCATTCTGGATACATGCTTTAAATACCAGCAACGGTATGGGTCTTAATGAGCAACAGAATTTAAAATGCTTCCTTAATAGAAGGTAATTTTTTGTCTTTCTACAGGCATATTTGATCTTGCACCATCCATGTACTCTGCACTTACCTATTGGGAAAATTATCCTTTTTGTGTGTTTTTTTTCCCTTCCCTCCCTCCCCCTTTCCCCCCCCCCCTTCCCTGGCTGTGTGTACCCATTTCTGACTAGGTATACACACTAGTATATTCTAAATACTGATGTACTGCATATTCTTATGTGGCATTTCACGGTAACTTTGCAGGATTATACTGATGTCATCAGCAGTATACAGTCACATGTTTTTAATAGTATATTGCTGTATTAGTTTTGTGCACATATGCTTTATGAATATTTTGGTGTGTGGTTTATTTACACTTTCAGGGTGATTTATAGGAGTGTGTCACTCCTCCCTGCTCTGACACTGATCCCATGGCGACGGATACATCTTTGTCCAGCCCTGTGAGTACAGTCTTGATTGGTGCACACCCCCCCCTTCCCCCCGACGGGCGGGTCACGCTGACGTCATCATGGGGGAGTGTTCAGTCTGGGGAGAGGTGTGGCTGTGGCTGCATTCCTCCAAGACAGCTCTATGCTGTATTGCCAGGGATTTAGACCTAGACGTCTGACGTCACTAGGGGGCGCCATATGGTAGCTCTGACATCACTAGGGGGCGCCATATGGTAGCTCTGACGTCACTAGGGGGCGTCAACATCCTGGTTATGTGGCAGAGCGGGGAGAGTATCAGGGGGGTGGTATATATTGTGACTGTTTTCTTGTGTTTGGTAGCCTTCACCTTGAGAAAGGCAGTATTAGACTGCCGAAACGTTGGACTTTATGGCATATTAAACCTCCTTTGAGTAAGACCGTGTGCCTGCTTCTTCTTCTTTGTCCGGCTACAGGAAGGGTCAGGAGACAGGGAGGACAGAGGCAGGAGAAACCCATCTGACTCCGGCCTTGCCTGTCCCTACGAATACAAACATACAACCCCTCACTGAATAACATAGCCCTAATCCCATGTAATAATCCTGGGTGTAAACAAAATAATGGTTTTATGAATATTGTAATGGTTTATTAGGGACCTAGGAGGTGGCTAGTGGTGCTGTTATGTGTATTTTTGTTTATTGTGGGTAGTGGGGGTGGATGAACGGGGTATTGGCCCCAAGGATGGGTGTTTAGGCCTACCGGGTGGGGGGGGGGGGGTAGCGGGAGGGGTTAACCCCTTCATTACCTTAGCGGTATTAACCACGAAGTTAAAGAAGAGGTTAAGTCATCCTGCAACCCCCTGGCAAGGCCTAAACACCCACCCAGGGCCAAATACCACCTTCACCCACCCCCGCTACCCACAATAAGCCTGGCACGGGTGTATAACCCCTTCATTGCCTTGGCGGTAATGAAGTTGCCTGTAAATGCATTTTTTATGCATCGGATTCATGCCGGGGGTCTCTGGTGCTGATATTAATGGATATCAGCTCTGGGACACATGCATGTTATTTTCATCGCAGCTTCACCCCACCTTCTTGCCAACTTTTGTGGCGGGACAATTTGGAGAAGAAACAGCAATTTTAAAGTGGCGATCAGCCGCAATAAGCTGATCAGGGCTTATAGAATTGAGCGTGTTTGAAAAACTGGCGATCAGTGCTGAAAAGTGGCTTATCACCGCGCGTCTGCCGATTTTATTTATTTATTTATTTTCCGGCAAAAAAACCCCGGTTATTTTTGCTCTAATCGCCAGCTTCTCTGGGCTTTCTGAATCGCTGTAGGCTTTTTTGGCTATAAACTGGTGATAAGTGGCTTATCGCTGCTTACTGCATGAGGGCCTTTGCATGAGGGCCTCTGCATGGGAGTTGAACTATATGCCCAGATATTTCAAACAAGTAACAGGGGCTAGGATGGTATTAGAGCTGGTTTTTATCTGAAGCTCTGTCATTGGCAGCTTTAGCAATTTAGCTCTGGTCCCAAATACCATTGTTACAGTCTTGTCAGTGTTTAAAATCAGTTTGTTTTGGGAAATCCAGTTTCAAGTCTCAAAAAATCAGATTGAAGTATGTGTTCAAGGTCAGAGAGGCGAGGGCTGCGTGCATATAGGATCAGATCCAAGGCCTCTCACAATAACCTGTTAGGAATATTATTTTCTCATCTATCCGACATAAGTATAAAATATACTCTACCAAGACCCCTAATACAGAGTTACCCACCTTATACGGGAGCAGCTGCCAGACGAGTACAGTAAATGTATCTTATTTCTTTTACCACTGGAGGGCAGCGTGGAGTTGCAAGGAGTGGCGCCCGTAAGGACGACGTGCCAGTTAGGCGGAAGGAGACGCGCACACACTTTTATGTGAAACGGATATTTTTGGGGAGGGATTTAGTAGTCTGAGTGAGAAAATTGATATTTTGTCACAATGGAAAAATGGAAAAATTAACCATTTAAATATGCACAGATTTTATCCCACGTTTGGAAATTAGGGATGTTGCCTAAAAGTCTGAGAATGCATTAAGTGCCACCCACGGGCTTTAATGAAGCAGCATTTGTGGGATAAAGGGAACAGCATCCTGTATAAAGGTATTTTGGGCTCGATATAAATAATTGAAGCCAAAAACTAATATTAAGTAAATTGAGAATGGAAAAATATTCAGCACAAACGTACAGAATGTGATATTCTGAGAGATCTTACAGATGTTATCAAATCCCACAATGAATATATAGAAAATGTCTGTATAGAACGAGTCAAACAAGAATATGCCAATAAAACGTTTAATTGGGAGATACAGGGGCCACAATTCAGGTCAGTTAGCTGGAAGAAGGGAAGCCGGTCAGCCAGAAGAGCAGGTCCTCCGGTCAGCCAGAAGAGCAGGTCAGCCGGTCAGCTCTGAGATCAGCATTACTTATATCCCCTAAACGTTGTCCCCTGCATGTAATGCGCAGAACAGCCTGCACTGCATATACTGTACATGAGATACTTAACCCTTTCTTTTCGCTCGACTCTAATCTGAATGATTTGCTAATTGGTTTGTAATTAGAGAGATATTTGTAGCAGAATCCCATGTATGTTCTTTTTACCTTTTTAGATACCGTTTTGTGTAATAAAAGATATGAGATCAGAGGGGCTTCCTGTTTGCACTCGTGTTTTGGCAGAAGTGTATATGTGACCCTATAAATCTCCCTCACACCCGGCTTGGCAGCGTGACACTAGTGCAATGACCTGGGGAAGAATCACTGAGCTGTTAGCAATAGATACAACGGATAGAAAAGACACTACACATAGGTTGGATTAAAGAGAGTATTTTATTGAAATAATGAATCTCTTTGCTGGTAGGGGCCTGCAGCACATTGCAGAGCAATATAGTAACACGCAGAGCAATGCACTGCAGGCCCCTCCGGCAGCAAAGGAGTGAAGACCAATGCAGGGTGTATAAAGATCTCACTGATAATTCATGCACAAAGGGCAATTTGTTGCTGTGATCCAGAGGAAGGCGAAACATAACCCCTGCTGTGCAATGGGGGAAAAAAATTCCTTCCTGACCCCATTAAATGGCGATCGGAGGGTCCCTGGATCACTGCGCAGTGAGATCAGATGGAGCAGCACAGATCAGCGTTGTTATACACAGGGGCACACTCAGTATATAGAGATGTGGGTGATGGGGCCCTTGTGCCCCTGTGTATAACTCACCTGCTCCCCCATCCCCCTGCATATCTATCCCATTCACCCCTTTTCCTCCCGCATACCTCGCAGGGCCGGCCGGCCATTAGGCGGTCGCCTAGCGCGCAAAGGTCCTAGGGGCGCATTAATAATCATTATTATTTTTTTTCTTATTATTTCTAATTTATTTATCTTTTTTTTAAAATTATTATTCTTTTTTTTTATCCAGTATTTTGGCGCCCTTTTGGTTTTATTTTGCGTCGCGCTGGGGTGCGGTCGCACCCCCTGCAGTCCCGATAGCTACGCCACTGTTTATTTTATTATTTTATTTATCTTGTTATTTTTTATACAACTGGGGCACAAATTTTAAGTTTCGCCTCGGGCGCATGAAACCCGTGCTCCGGCCCTGCTCCTTGTTCTCTCTCACCCTCTCACGCCCAATATCCCTATCTCCCTCTAGTACCTGCCCCTCCCGCAGCCTTCCTGATCTTATCTGCCTCTCCTGCGGTCAAACCAACTTCTCAGGGCCCCTAGAATACCCCTGTATCTACGCCCTGGCTCCTCTGCTACCTGCTCCCGGCTTCTTCTCCGCCTAAAAAAGGTGAAGCAGCAGATCTGTCCGCACCTCTCGTATTCTCCTACCTGCTCCTGGGGTCTTCTCCTCCGCCTAAAAAAGGTGAAGCAGCAGATCCGGCCACACCTGTCGTATGCTCCTTGGTCATCGTACACCACGTCTGCCCCCTCGGCCGCCTTGTAGCCCACCTCATTGTTCCACTTGACGCCCGCTTTTTCGTATGCCTCGTCGTCCGCCTCGTAGCCCGCCTCGTCGTCTGGTGGCACAAAGGGCACCACCTTCGTGCGTGTCCTGACCTGCAGGAGACATGAAGTGTTTGTAACCAGGGACAGTGATACTCTGTATCGCAAGAGCTCCTGTGCCACTTATACCCCCTCCGCAATACCACGTTATACCGCCCTCCACAGGGCAAATACCCGTTATACCCACCTCCCCAGGCCCAGTACCCAGTTATACAACCCTCCCAAGGCCCAGTACCCTGTTATACACCCCTCCCAAGGCCCAGTACCCTGTTATACGCCCCTCCCCAGGCCCAGTACCCTGTTATACACCCCTCCCCAGGCCCAGTACCCTGTTATACACCCCTCCCAAGGCCCAGTACCCTGTTATACACCCCTCCCCAGGCCCAGTACCTGTTATACCCACCTCACCAGGCCCAGTACCCGTTATACCCACCTCACCAGGCCCAGTACCCATTATATACCCACCTCACCAGGCCCAGTACCCATTATATACCCCTCCCCAGAAGGTCATGTTTCTATTTATCAAAAATACATTGAGTAACCTCTGGTTTTCAGGCATGTCCTAGGGGAGTTATCACAGAGACACAGAAACGTCGCTGAGTTTGGTGAGTAACTCCCTTAACCTCTCAGCAGTTGAATTCCCCATTAGGCGCTTAACACGTTAAAAACAAGCGTTGCTATTTCTCTGCATGAAGTTGCAGGTAATTGGAAGAGTTACACAGTGACGGCTATTTCATCACTCACCTTCTTCTCCCGAAACGGTCTTTTCTGTCTTATTTCCGGCTTCACATCGGATATCCATATCCATTCTTGGCCTCTGATCTGTATGCAAGACAATGCTTTAAGACAGGGTTGCGCAACCTTTTTCCCTGCTCCCCCCTCCCCCCTCCCCACCTTGTCTCCGACGTTCTGATGTAACGACGTCATGTGATATCACGTTGCTATGGCAATGCCACATCATGTGACGCCACGTTGCTGTCGCCAGAAGCCGCCGGAGACAAGGAAAGGGAACTTACAGAGGACTTGCGCGCGATTTCCGGCATTTAATTTAAATGCTGTGGGGAAGAGCGAGGGGCCACTGTAAGCGCCGAGCCCCTCCTCCCAAGAAAATGTCGCGCCCCTCGATTTGCACACCCCTGCTTTAAGAGATATTCTGGGACCCTCCAACTCCTCCATCGGACCCTTCCTCATACTCATATTGACTGACCTTGCAGTGCTCTGCCCTGACTTGCACTGACCTGCTATGATGCCTCTCAAAATACCATGCTAACTCATTCTGAACATACATGTGTCCTTTCTACATGTTACTCAGCTTGTATGGGCCACAGACAGCTTTCCCGGGGTCCAGGACTAGTTTCCACCGGGGACCCTCACCCATGGGTCGGCGACCTTGCGAGAACCCACCCCCCCCCCCAACCTGTTTTCTCTTGCACTGCCATAGACTACAACATTTCGGCCTGCTGGTCTTTTTCAGGTAAAGTGGCTAAACCCACTAAATCCAGCAAAGAAAGGCCAGCAGCCAAAACATTGTAGTCTGTGGCACAATAAATTATCTTTTTTTATTCAAATCTGTGTGCCCTTTTCCATCAATCTTATTGTATACATTGGACAAAATGCCGGTCTTCCCTGAGACTAAGGGGCACTGGTAAAAGTATCACTAATTGTTTTTTTTGGTATGCAGCAAATCCCCATCATTTTTGCGTTCTCTTGCTCTGCCCCAATCTGACACACCACCTTGCTCTCTCACCCCCCTCTTACACTCCCCCATCACCCTTTCCTTCCCCAAAGGTTGTCCTTTAATCAGATCTTACCCAAATTGTCTCCATCTCCCTTGGAAATGTTCTGTCTTTAAGCTGTGTGGCTCCTCTTGATCCGAACTTTCTTAGCT
Source organism: Ascaphus truei (assembly GCF_040206685.1). NCBI lineage: Eukaryota > Metazoa > Chordata > Amphibia > Anura > Ascaphidae > Ascaphus > Ascaphus truei. Next base: position 137,229 of record NW_027457035.1, read on the forward strand.
GACCCCTTTAGGTTTCGGCTCCGAGGGTCTAAAAAATAAGCGACTCCGAAAAGATGTGAAATATGCACAAGGGTCCTAAAATATTTATCTAATGGGGCTCTGAGGGGGAGACTTAAATACTAGTTAATATAATCTATTTAACTAACAAATATGATCTATTAAACTAAGAAATATAATGTATCAAACGAAATAAATATCTATTAAACTAATAAATAGAATCTATTGTACTAAGAAATATAATCTATTCAACTAAATAAATATAATCTATTTAAAAACAATACAATAAAAAGCTGGAGAAATGATACGTTAACCAAGCCACAGATGTGATGCCAATGAGCGTTGAACTCCTTGCAGATCCACCGTCAGCTGGTTGTGGCAGAAAGTGGTGACATGCAGTAGAACAGAGTGGTTGAGCTGTAACCACGGCAGTCAGGTCAGAAATCAACACAATATTTTTTGAAATTTAGAATGAGAATGTTCAATATGTCACATTCTGGGCTCAGACCCTGAGCCCTGTCACATGTTAGCAGCTTGTGATAATAGAAGATATCCATATACTGGGATGTGATAAGAGACATGAAGGTCATTTTATACTGGGTCCCATAACCTGCTTTATATGAAGTATCATTTTACACTAATTAGTAGAGATGCTACATTTTGAAAAATAGCGCTTTTGGCGACATTGTTCATTTTCTCTACAAATGATAAATGAAAAAGTTGGATAAAACGCTATATGTGTGTGTGCGCGTGCAATATATATATATATATACACATATACATACATACACATATAGTATGTTTATATATATATATCATACTATATGTATATATATTGTCTGTTTTATACACACATACACGTGTGTGTATATGTATGTGTGTGTGTGTGTGTATATATGTGTGTGCGTGTGTATATATATGGTATAACCCAGAGGTGCGCAAAGTGGAGGGCGGGAGATTTTTCGGGGGGGGGGGGAGGCGCACGGGCGGTTGCAGAGGCCCCGCGCACTTCCTCGAGGCATTAAAATTAAATGCCGGGGGATCGCGTGAGGCCTCTGCAATGCTATTACTTACCTTGACTCTGCCGGCGTCACTCGTGTCCATGGCAACGCGGTGTTAAATTACGCCGCGGGGTCATGTGACGTCACCCTCGTCAAATGCCGCTGCCGGTCACGTGACGCCGCATCAAGGTAAAGGAGGGGGTGGGGGCGCGAGCTCCCCTGGTATAACCAATAAATAATATAGCTGATATAGCAATTTGGTTGTGGCTAGAGAAAGATTATAGTGGCAGTGAGAATTAGTGGCCAGAATTAATAACTAAAAAGTAGCTGTAATAAAATAATAATAAACACTATGCCTAAACACAATAACAGTCCAGAAACTTAGCTCTAATAGCTATGTTATAACTCAATCATAAAAGGATCCAATTCGGGCATCCTCTGGAGTCCTGGCAGCTCTCTTCGGGGAAACAACCACCTCCTCGATAGATACCTAAACAAAAAAAAAGAAGAGAAAGCGCCCGCTCCATGTGTAAATTCGGTTTAACAATTTCATTTCCTGGACAAGATAAAAATAACAAACTCACAAACATCCGTTTGGTAAAAGCGTTGTATGAGACAGGCTCGTGCTCCGTGGTAATCCGGTGGTCAATCCGGTGGTCAATCCGCAGCTCCAGACTTTGGACGATGACCGGGAAACTCGATAGGCTGCGCCCCTTGCAGTGTGGTCCTCCGGCAATCTGTAGTATGCAGTTGTGATTCCACTCTGTAATTCCGGTGTCTCGCCTTGTTCGCGTACCAACTTCCCTTCCGGCGTCAAGACGGATAGTGTGGCAATAGCAACGAGAAGAATGTACCTACGTGTTTCTTCAGCACACGGCTGATTTCATCAGAGGATAATGCTACAACTCAGTCGTAATGGTTTTATAGTCCTACAGTCCAATTGGTAATGGCATAATAGATCACATATGTTACTGATTTTAGATAATAATAGATTCTTGTATGACACACACACACAAACACATATACATATATATATATATATATATATGTATATATATATACATACACACATATATATTTACACACACATACATATATTTACACACACATATATATATATATATATATATATATATATATATATATATATATATATATATATATGAAACCAGGTGTCCCACCAAGGAGACAAAAAACAGCACTCAAGGTATATGTGTAGAGGTATAAGTACCGTGTTAGCCGAGCTTCAATAATCATAAAATAATAAAAAAATAATATCATCTATTTATTTTTTGATTATATATATATATATATATATATATATATATATATATATATATATATATATATATATATATATATATATATATATAGATAGATAACAGCAGGCACTTCAAAGGCTCCAAAGAAATAAGTGCTTGTTCAACAAAAATTACAGGAAACCAGGTGTCCCACCAAGGAGACAAAAAAACAGCACTCAAGGTATATTGCAAAAGTGTATTTGAAAAAAAGCAGGCACATATAAATCCAACGTTTCGGTCCTGTATAGGGCCTTCCTCACGCCCCTGAGGAAGGTCCTATACAGGACCGAAACGTTGGATTTATATGTGCCTGCTTTTTTTCAAATACACTTTTGCAATATACCTTGAGTGCTGTTTTTTGTCTCCTTGGTGGGACACCTGGTTTCATATAATATATATATATATATATATATATATATATACAAATACAACTGTATGCTCATCTGCATGTCTTAGGCAGGTCTGCAACCCCGCCTTTCCCCATTATCACCCAGCATACAGCACTTCCACTGCAGCAAGGGATTCTGGGAAATGACATGCAAATGAGCACACAGTGTCACTTTTTGCCTCAAAAACCATTTTTAACATGGTTCCCTATAGGCTTAAGCTTGCTGCATGGTCACAGCTTTGAGCACAGCCAGGGTTAAGGTGCATACCCAGAAAACCACCCACAGACAGCTGTTTCGACCTTAATGGGTCTCATCAGTGTGGGGTTGATTTAACTGGGTATGCAAAGAGGCTATGGGATAGGCTATACCATAATACTGAGTTAAGTTATGGTGAGTAAAAAAAGTGACAAAAACCCTCCACAGGAAAGCAAATATGCAAATACAACTGTATGCTCATCTGCATGTCTTAGGCAGGTCTGCAACCCCTCCTTTCCCCATTATCACCAGCATACAGCACTTCCACTGCAGCAAGGGATTCTGGGAAATGACATGCAAAAAAAAAAAAATATATATATATATATATAATCTTCTTCTCTCTGAAGAAGACCGTTTTAGTCGGAACGCGTTGGAGTGAGAGTCTGTGGAGTGGGACCCCTACCCTTTTCCATGACAGGAGGCCTTGGCTATCTGTAAATTGGCCTTTCACACCTACGCTTTAATGGTGATGTATTTACATCTTTAATACTCGAGCATTTATTGCCTCCATTTCTGCAATTACTATTTTACAACAACAGCTATCTCCTTACGTTATGTGCACAAATCTGCAGTGTGTGTAGAGGTATATGTGCATGCTTGGATCAGAGCTGCTTGTGTGGAGAGGTATATGAGCATGCTTGGATCAGAGCTGCTTGTGTGTAGAGGTATATGTGCATGCTTGGATCAGAGCTGCTTGTGTGTAGAGGTATATGTGCATGCTTGGATCAGAGCTGCTTGTGTGGAGAGGTATATGTGCATGCTTGGATCAGAGCTGCTTGTGTGGAGAGGTATATGTGCATGCTTGGATCAGAGCTGCTTGTGTGTAGAGGTATATGTGCATGCTTGGATCAGAGCTGCTTGTGTGTAGAGGTATATGTGCATGATTGGATCAGAGCTGCTTGTGTGTAGAGGTATATGTGCATGCTTGGATCAGAGCTGCTTGTGTGGAGAGGTATATGTGTATGCTTGGATCAGAGCTGCTTGTGTGTAGAGGTATATGTGCATGCTTGGATCAGAGCTGCTTGTGTGTAGAGGTATATGTGCATGCTTGGATCAGAGCTGCTTGTGTGTAGAGGTATATGTGCATGCTTGGATCAGAGCTGCTTGTGTGTAGAGGTATATGCGCATGCTTGGATCAGAGCTGCTTGTGTGGAGAGGTATATGTGCATGATTGGATCAGAGCTGCTTGTGTGTAGAGGTATATGCGCATGCTTGGATCAGAGCTGCTTGTGTGTAGAGGTATATGTGCATGATTGGATCAGAGCTGCTTGTGTGGAGAGGTATATGTGCATGCTTGGATCAGAGCTGGAGTGTGTGTAGAGGTATATGTGCATGCTTGGATCAGAGCTGCTTGTGTGTAGAGGTATATGTGCATGCTTGGATCAGAGCTGCTTGTGTGTAGAGGTATATGTGCATGCTTGGATCAGAGCTGCTTGTGTGGAGAGGTATATGTGCATGCTTGGATCAGAGCTGCTTGTGTGTAGAGGTATATGTGCATGCTTGGATCAGAGCTGCTTGTGTGTAGAGGTATATGTGCATGATTGGATCAGAGCTGCTTGTGTGGAGAGGTATATGTGCATGCGTGGATCAGAGCTGTAGTGTGTGTAGAGGTATATGTGCATGCTTGGATCAGAGCTGCAGTGTGTGGAGAGGTATATGTGCATGCTTGGATCAGAGCTGCTTGTGTGGAGAGGTATATGTGCATGCTTGGATCAGAGCTGCTTGTGTGTAGAGGTATATGTGCATGCTTGGATCAGAGCTGCTTGTGTGTAGAGGTATATGTGCATGCTTGGATCAGAGTTGCAGTGTGTGTAGAGGTATATGTGCATGCTTGGATCAGAGCTGCTTGTGTGTAGAGGTATATGTGCATGCTTGGATCAGAGCTGCTTGTGTGTAGAGGTATATGTGCATGCTTGGATCAGAGCTGCTTGTGTGTAGAGGTATATGTGCATGCTTGGATCAGAGCTGCAGTGTGTGTAGAGGTATATGTGCATGCTTGGATCAGAGCTGCTTGTGTGTAGAGGTATATGTGCATGCTTGGATCAGAGCTGCTTGTGTGTAGAGGTATATGTGCATGCTTGGATCAGAGCTGCTTGTGTGTAGAGGTATATGTGCATGCTTGGATCAGAGCTGCTTGTGTGGAGAGGTATATGTGCATGCTTGGATCAGAGCTGCTTGTGTGTAGAGGTATATGTGCATGCTTGGATCAGAGCTGCTTGTGTGTGTAGAGGTATATGTGCATGCTTGGATCAGAGCTGCTTGTGTGTAGAGGTATATGTGCATGCTTGGATCAGAGCTGCTTGTGCTGGTGATTACTTTTGCTGTTCTTTGCCTCACGGAATACATGTTTGGTAGATGTGAGTCCCCCTCCTCTTTTATCAATTTTTCTTCCCTTGTTTTTAACCCACAGTAATACATTTGTATTGTTATCACTTTCTTGGCATGCCCGTGTGCTTCTTCATAAGGATGCTTTTTTCGTTGTAATACATATCCATTATCCTTTAGCACCACTGTCCATTGTTATTATATCATAAATCAAGACAGTTTCTGGGCAACAGTGACGCACTGTGTTGATGCGGTATACTTTGTGTCACATATATATATATATATATATATATATATATATATATATATATATAATCAAAAAATAAATAGACTATACCGTTCTGTGGCTAACGAAATGCTTTTATTTGTGCGAGCTTTCGAGATACGCTGATCTCTTCTTCTGGCGATGTTACAATGAATGAAGCAAGCAAAGGGTATACTTAAAAACAGTGTCTCTTGGAATGTTATCTGTGCTTGTCTCTTCTCCCCCCCCCCTTGTGTGAATGTGATTTATGGCTAGAGGTGTTAAATGGTTCCTGAAAGTTAGTGATGTAAGAGTGTGTGTGTGTGTGTGTGTGTGTGTGTGTGTGTGTGTGTATCTGTGTGAATATAAATGAATGGAGAGCCCACAGTTTATACAGTGCTTTACAAAAGGTGTGTGTGTGGAGTGGGAGTTAATATAAATTGTGTGGGTAGGTGTGGAAATGTGAGAGATTGTAGCAAAACTAAAAGTGTGTGTAGATACTATGTGGTCCCTATTGGTGTATAGGGATGGAAAAACAAGGAGTATTTGTATGTGTAAGAGACAGCTGTGTGTGCATACATATAGCACAGTATGTACAGACATGGCCTTTAGCGCTCATGGGAAGAGAGTTCACTTGTGTCAGTAATGACTCATAAAATTTCGATCTCTGTTTAGGCCACCGCTAAGTGTCCCGAACAGTTGCATATATTTCTATTCGTGCAACCATCTCTATTTCGGTGTTTTAAGATTAACTTTGAGTATGGCAACCCCCAGATCGTCCATCTTATGGACAGAGTCAGAGAAATGTTCGCCGACAGGACTGTCTCTTGTTCCGCGTGTGATGCTGTGCGATGCAGGTTCATTCTCTTGTTTAGCCCCTGCCCCGTCTCACCTATGTAGTAGCAGCCCCCTGGACATTTCATGCACATGATGAGGAACACGACATTGCTGGAGGAACAGGTGAACCTTCCTCTGATTTTGTATTCCCGATTCCTGTGTGGTATTTGTATTGTGTCCGCTGTGTAGAGTATTGCGCAGGTTTTGCATCTTGCGTCCTGGCCTGGCATATATATAATTATATATATATATATTCCACAGAAGCAGCCGGCACTCCAGTTGCATGTAGAAAAAATTGGGTGCTTGTCCCATAAAGCAATAATAAACCACACGATTCCGTTTGAAGCACGAGATCAGGAGACAGCACTCTGGTAAGTTTGATCACAAGTTTTTGTACTGAAAAAGACACATAAACCGACGTGTCACGACAGGTCACTCTGCGCGTATTCTGACAGGCCGAGATGGCGTTTGCAGGGAGCTCGGGCGGTGGTAACATCTCTGCGGTGGCGCGGTCCGGATCCCAATACGTTCGCCGCGGAACCCGCTCTGGGCTTCAGTGTAAATCTCCGTCTCCCCCTGTCAGCCTCAGGCAGCTGTTTAGCTATATTTTTAGCCAATCCAGGATTCCTTTATCCCGTTTTATTGAACACTGTCTTCCTTTTTATTATTTTATATACCGTTTGTCATGTTGTTTATAGATTTAGTTTCATTTAGTTATATTTGATTATTCATGTGGTTTGTGTTCATTGTAACCGAACCCGGATCTGTGACGCATATGTACTGAGGTGGGGTTGGATCCCCTCGGTTATTTCTTGTTTTATTAATAAATAATTTACTATATTTTAATCTCTGGTGTGCATTGTGTGCATTTTTCTTCTTGTCTGCACAGTGCTTCAGATTCTGCATCTGAAAAAATGCCGGTGGATCGGGATGTGAGGTAGGGAAGTGACGTCCGCGCCGGAACGTTATTGCCACGCCTCCAAATATTCATTGCCACGCCCCCAAATCGCGCCCGCTGCATACCCTGCAAAGCCATTAAAAAGCTCAGGCTTCAGCAAGTGTATTGCAGCGTGTGTGCCTTCCCTCCGTCTGAAATACTATAGACCAGGCCTGCACAACTCGTAAAGCGAGAAGGGCCAAAATGCTCCAAGGAAAAAAAATTTGGGCCGCACGGGTAAAATCATCATCATCATCTCTCCTCCAGCACCTCTCATCATCATCCTCATATCTCCCCCAGAACCCCTCACTATCAACCTTTGCGATACTCCCCATCTATCTCTCATACCCCCATCTCTCCCCCTCACCCACACATAATACTCCCTCTCCACAAACACACAATACCCCACTGCACACCACACACATCCCACGCCCCCTGCACCTCACATCCTTCTACCCCCCTGCACCTCACATCACTCTCCCCCCCTGCACCTCACATCACTCTCCCCCCCTGCACCTCACACCACTCTCCCCCCCTGCACCTCCCATCTCTCCCCCCTGCACCTCACATCACTCTCCCCCCCTGCACCTCACATCACTCTCCCCCGCTGCACCTCACATCACTCTTCCCCCCTGCACCTCACATCACTCTTCCCCCCTGCACCTCACATCACTCCCCCCCCTGAACCTCACATCACTCCCCCCCCTGAACCTCACACCACTCTCCCCCCCCTGCACCTCACATCACTCTCCCCCCCTGCAACTCACATCACTCTCCCCCCCTGCAACTCACATCACTCTCCCCCCTGTACCTCCAATCACCCCCCCTGCACCTCCAATCACCCCCCCTACACCTCCAACAACCCTCCCCTGCACCTCCAATAACCCCCCCTGCACATCCAACAACCCTCCCCTGCACCTCCAAAGACCCCCCCTGCACCTCCAATGACCCCCCCTGCACCTCCAATGACCCCCCCTGCACCTCCAATGACCCCCCCTGCACCTCCAATAACCCCCCCTGCACCTCCAATAACCCCCCGCACCTCCAATGACCCCCACACCTCCAATCACCCCCCTGCACCTCCAATCACCCCCCCTGAACCTCCAATGATCCCCCCTGCACCTCCAATGATCCCCCCTGCACCTCCAATCACCCCCCCCTGCACCTCCAATCACCCCCCCCGCTGCACCTCCAATCACCCCCCCTGCACCTCCAATCACCCCCCCTGCACCTCCAATCACCCCCCCCCTGCACCTCCAATCGGCGGGGCGGGCCGCACAGAGAGGCGGGGCGGGCCGCACAGAGAGGCGGGGCAGGCCGCACAGAGAGGCCGGGCGGGCCGCACAGAGAGGCGGGGCGGGCCGCACAGAGAGGCCGGGCGGGCCGCACAGAGAGGCCGGGCGGGCCGTACAGAGGGGGCCGCACAGAGAGGCGGGGCGGGCCGCACAGAGAGGCGGGGCGGGCCGCACAGAGAGGCGGGGCGGGCCGCACAGAGAGGCGGGGCGGGCCGCACAGAGAGGCCGGGCGGGCCGCACAGAGAGGCCGGGCGGGCCGCACAGAGAGGCCGGGCGGGCCGCACAGAGAGGCCGGGCGGGCCGCATGCGGCCCGCGGCCGTTATGTTGTGCAGGCCTGCTATAGACGCAGCCTTATCGACGCTTACTGAATAGGCCACTGTGTCTCTGTCTCTCTCTGTGTCTCTGTGTCTCTCTGTGTCTCTCTGTGTCTCTCAAATCAAAATCAGCTTTGTTGGCATGACAAAAGAACATTTCAGTATTGCCAAAGCGTGAGTAATAGGGGGTGTGGGACAATGATTACACGAATACTAGGGGGTACGGTTTAATGGTTATACAGTACATTACTTTTGTCTCTCTCTCATTCTCTGTCTCTCTCTCATTCTCTGTCTCTCTCTCATTCTCTGTCTCTCTCTCATTCTCTGTCTCTCTCTCATTCTCTGTCTCTCTCTCATTCTCTGTCTCTCTCTCATTCTCTGTCTCTCTCTCTCATTCTCTGTCTCTCTCTCATTCTCTGTCTCTCTCTCATTCTCTGTCTCTCTCTCTCATTCTCTGTCTCTCTCTCATTCTCTGTCTCTCTCTCATTCTCTGTCTCTCTCTCATTCTCTGTCTCTCTCTCATTCTCTGTCTCTCTCTCATTCTCTGTCTCTCTCTCTCATCCCTGTATGATAGGTATGTTCCAACTCTATTTTTTGCTCTTCTTTTCCGTTTGAGAGGAGGGAGTCCCTCACCTCTTCAGCCACACACCAGGAACGCTGGATTGCTTACAGACGCTCGGAGAGGCGGATACAGTCGTGGATTGCAGGCACTGATTTATCTGGTAAGTACCGCAAACATGCTTGAACAAGGGCCGTAGACATTTTATTTGATGGTTTAGATTACCATTGTCTGTGGTTGTTAGTTATTGGTATTACAGTTTTTTGATGTTGTTACGAATCAAATACATTTTGAAGTAGTAATCCCCTCCGAACTGGGCATTCCTGGCCAATAATGCCCTGGCTGTAAGAGTTGAAGGGCCCAAGCAAAGCCCCCACCTCTATACACACTAACACTGCAGGGGCATCAGAGTGTCTTATTGTCATGGCAACAGGAGGTGTCACGTGATGTAATTTGTTTAATAAATTATTTTTTAAGGTGTCCCGGTTTTTCATTTTCGAAATCTGGTCACCCTATTCATCAAGCAGAAAAAGTGAAGAAACAATTGTAGTTTTGCTAATGGACGTCATTTTGGCATATCATTAGCTTTGAGGATACCCATTAATATGAAGAAAAGTAATAGCCATTCCCAATGTAGCCCCCCTTCCCTGGGCCAATCGCAGATCGGGCCCCCTCCTCTGTACTAGGGCCTGGCTACGTGTCTGAGTGTGGTGCATACCTGCTGGCAACAGGGGGGCCTGAGTCTCCCGCGATGGTATGGGGGATGATAGGATCAGGTTTCTGGGGTGAATGCCTTCGTCTCATTTAATGGTGCAGCACCTCCATCTCTGAGCCCCAGGAATACGGGTGGAATCCTTCCAGAGAGTCGTCGTCCCGTCCCCCCCCCCCCCCCCGGGGATGAGAGATTCCAGTCTCACACTGTATATCTTTAAAAGCAGCCGCAGCTCTTTATTCACAGCAGCAGAATAGCAGCAACAAGACTGTCAATCAGGTACAGGGTGTCTTCCTCCACACAGGACTGCTCTCCCTCAGGATGGTCTCTGTGTCCCTGCCACCACCCCAGGTCAAGGGCACCCAGGGTGGGGCTAGCTCTTCCCTCGCCCCCTAAACAGGGTGAGAGGAATTGGTCCACCTCCCTAAGTAAGGTTGCATCAGCTCTACTCAGAGGCTGATGGCTCCCCTTCTCCAACGGCCAATTGATATAGGCTCTCTCTGTCACCCTGGGCCAGCCAGGTGACAGACTCAGCAGACTCTAACTCTGGACTGAACTCTTAACTCTGACACACACTTCTACTAAATAGGAAGTGCACTGCTCTTTATGATATTGGCAGGCACTGCCCCTGTGTCTCTGCCTTCCACACAGGGTCAGGTACCAATTTCAGGAATGTCCCGTTATTAGCGTAAACACAACAGAGTTCCATGGATCTAGCATTAAGACTGTAAGCTCTGCAGGCCAGGGATTTCCTTTCCTATTGTCTGATTTTGTTTGTTGCACTTATTGTACTATAATTCCCTGTACTGTATTGCCTCTCTTATAAAGCGCTATATAAATAAAGATTTCCATACATAATATATCTTAATGCATCTTAAGACACCTTAGAGTTCCCTCTATAAGACACTTTATGGTCCACTCAAGTGAATAGTCTGTAAGGAGTCTAAGGCTGCGTCCATAGAAGGACAAGCAGCGCTGAGGCGTGCGGACGCTCCGCGCTGAGCCCCTGCATCCTCAATGAGGATGCCTTGAGAGGGGGCTCATGCGAGCGTCCGCGGGCGTGCTCAGGCTTTGGAGTTTTCAGCCGAGCGCCAAGCTGTTTTTCAGCGCGCTGTCGGCTGAAAACATCCAATCAGCCTTAAGCAGCGTCAACGTCACGGCGCCGTGACATTGACGTCAGTGCATCGCGGGCGATTGGCCCAGCGACGTCACTGCCCCGCCTCCAACCACCTCCCCCCGGCTCCCTTCGCGCACGCTGGCTCCGTGGAATCGGGCTGACTTAAGCAGGCGAGCCTCAGCGTTAGCGCGCATCCGCTCTCCCCACCCCTCTATGGCCCGGGCCTTAGTTACTGTACAGCATTGTAAAGTGCCTTGCTGGCCTAGTACAATTTAGTAAATATCCTAAACAATGTCGTCTTAGGCAAAATATTGCTGATCTTTGCTCTAAAAATGACTATGAACTAAAGAGAAATAACAATCTCCCTTGTGAGCACATTCACATGTCTCAGACAGGTCTGCAACCCTGCTTTTCACCATTATCCCATACAGCTTCCACTGCAGCCAGGGACTCTGGGAAATGACATGCAAATGAGCACAGTGTCACCTTTTGCTTCAAATCTATTTTAAATGAAATTAGCCTTGTACTTCTGGTGGAGAGTAGGGGTTTGGTGCTTTATACGTTACATATTATTAAATGTTAACATCAAACAAATATTGTCATTATGTTTGGTGCTACTTATTTCTTTTTCATTAGGATTTATTTATTCATCTTTCATTATTATTATTTACTAGCTGAGAGACCCGGCGTTGCCCGGGATGTAAATGCGTAATAGGTAGTATTATTTATAACTCGTGGAACAATAGGTGAGTATTTGTTGTAAAGGTTTCGGGGGGGGGGAGAAAGGGGAGCGGGGGGGGGAGAAAGGGGAGCGGGGGGGGGGGAGAAAGGGGAGCGGGGGGGGGGGAGAAAGGGGAGCGGGGGGGGAGAAAGGGGAGCGGGGGGGGAGAAAGGGGAGCGGGGGGGGAGAAAGGGGAACGGGGGGGGGGAGAAAGGGGAGCGGGGGGGAGAAAGGGGAGCGGGGGGGGGGAGAAAGGGGAGCGGGGGGGGAGAAAGGGGAGCGGGGGGGGGGAGAAAGGGGAGCGGGGGGGGGAGAAAGGGGAGCGGGGGGGGGGAGAAAGGGGAGCGGGGGGGGGAGAAAGGGGAGCGGGGGGGGAGAAAGGGGAGCAGGGGGGGAGAAAGGGGAGCGGGGGGGGAGAAAGGGGAGCGGGGGGGGAGAAAGGGGAGCGGGGGGGGGGAGAAAGGGGAGCGGGGGGGGGAGAAAGGGGAGCGGGGGGGGGAGAAAGGGGAGCGGGGGGGGGGAGAAAGGGGAGCGGGGGGGGGGAGAAAGGGGAGCGGGGGGGGGAGAAAGGGGAGCGGGGGGGGGGGAGAAAGGGGAGCGGGGGGGGGGAGAAAGGGGAGCGGGGGGGGAGAAAGGGGAGCGGGGGGGGGAGAAAGGGGAGCGGGGGGGAGAAAGGGGAGCGGGGGGGAGAAAGGGGAGCGGGGGGGAGAAAGGGGAGCGGGGGGGGGGAGAAAGGGGAGCGGGGAGAAAGGGGAGAGCGGGGGGGGGAGAAAGGGGAGCGGGGGGGGAGAAAGGGGAGCGGGGGGGGGAGAAAGGGGAGCGGGGGGGGGAGAAAGGGGAGCGGGGGGGGAGAAAGGGGAGCGGGGGGGGAGAAAGGGGAGCGGGGGGGGGGGAGAAAGGGGAGCGGGGGGGGGAGAAAGGGGAGCGGGGGGGAGAAAGGGGAGCGGGGGGGAGAAAGGGGAGCGGGGGGGGGGAAGGGGAGTGGGGGGGGGGAAAGGGGAGTGGGGGGGGGAAAGGGGAGTGGGGGGGGGTGGAGAGCGGTGGGCATATGTATTGTCATAATTTATGTTTGGGCATTTCCCCCCCCCCGTTCCCCGTGACTCCCCCCCCCCCGTTCCCTGTGACTCGCGCTCCCCCCCCCGGCGGCCGCTTGGTCCCCCGATGTGCCGTCCTGCTGAGTGAGGCGTGCAGGCGGCTGCAGGAAGCGCCCTGTGTGGGCCTAAGACTCACGCTCCCCCCCCACCCCTGGCGCCCGCTCGATGTGGCGTCTGGCTGAGCGGCGGTAGGAAGCGCCCTGTGTGGGCCTGAGGCTGAGGCGGGACGCGCAGTGGGCCTGAGGCTGAGGCGGGACACGCAGTGGGCCTGAGGCTGAGGCGGGACGCGCAGTGGGCCTGAGGCTGAGGCGGGACGCGCAGTGGGCCTGAGGCTGAGGCGGGACGCGCAGTGGGCCTGAGGCTGAGGCGGGACGCACAGTGACTTACCTGAGCGGGTGGTAGCGCCGGGGAGGTAAGGGAGCGGCTGGGGTAGGAGGGCCGCGCTTCCCGTCCGGAGCCAGTGCAGGATGGCGCACGTGAGGGGGGGGGGAGGGGGGCGGACAGAGGGTGTGTGTGTGTGTATAGAGCTGCTGTGTTGTGTGTGTGTGTGTGTGTGTGTGTGTGTGTATAGAGCTGCTGTGTTGTGTGTGTGTGTGTGTGTGTATAGAGCTGCTGTGTTGTGTGTGTGTGTGTGTATAGAGCTGCTGTGTTGTGTGTGTGTGTGTATAGAGCTGCTGTGTTGTGTGTGTGTGTATAGAGCTGCTGTGTTGTGTGTGTGTGTGTATAGAGCTGCTGTGTTGTGTGTGTGTGTGTGTGTGTGTGTATAGAGCTGCTGTGTTGTGTGTGTGTGTGTGTGTGTGTGTATAGAGCTGCTGTGTTGTGTGTGTGTGTGTGTGTGTGTGTATAGAGCTGCTGTGTGTGTGTGTGTGTGTGTGTATAGAGCTGCTGTGTTGTGTGTGTGTGTGTGTGTATAGAGCTGCTGTGTTGTGTGTGTGTGTGTGTGTGTATAGAGCTGCTGTGTTGTGTGTGTGTGTGTGTGTGTATAGAGCTGCTGTGTTGTGTGTGTGTGTGTGTGTGTATAGAGCTGCTGTGTTGTGTGTGTGTGTGTGTGTGTATAGAGCTGCTGTGTTGTGTGTGTGTGTGTGTGTGTATAGAGCTGCTGTGTTGTGTGTGTGTGTGTGTGTGTATAGAGCTGCTGTGTTGTGTGTGTGTGTGTGTGTGTATAGAGCTGCTGTGTTGTGTGTGTGTGTGTGTGTGTGTGTGTGTGTGTATAGAGCTGCTGTGTTGTGTGTGTGTGTGTGTGTGTGTGTGGGCCGTCACTCCGCCTCAGGCCAATGAGAGGTGTGCGGGGGCGGGCGACCCAAGGGACCAATGAGATTTCCCCTAGGGATACCGGACATCCAGGCAGGCAAACATACAGTGCTTTCACTAATATAGTATAAGATTAACTTTATTATATTTGTTGTTGTCATTATTATTATTGTTTACTGTTAGCTGGAGTATGGCTCACCCAAGAACCACTTTCCCCTGTATGGTGGGCAGACATAGTGCAGACTTGACCCCTGACATTTATAAAAAGATGTTGGAATATGTGACACTGCTGCTTAATAAACACAAACACAGGCGCGCCATGTATTGTTCTGACATTGGTTTATTACACAGAGACACGTCTTTATAGAGGGTTGTCACACTAACAGCCTGGAAGGGGTTAATGCAGGGTCACCAGCCCAGCCCCCCTCTCCTATGATTGGTTGCTGCTCTCGTACAGGAGCCGCGATTGGTCCCCTGTCAATGTCAGAAAAGGCGCGCCAGTTTTGCTGTCTCCATGGCGACCATGGCGGCCGCCGGAGATCGGCCTGCAGTGCGGCCCGGCTTCCAGGTTACCTCCCCGCCGGTGAAGATGTTAGCGGGGCGGCTGAGGGAATGCGTGCGGCGGCGGCCCGGTTCCTTCTGGCTGGAGAAAGGAGCCGGCGGGCTGGAGGTGGGCCTGGTGTGGATGCAGGGCCGGGTGCTGCACGTACGGCCCGAGCGCGGCGTCACCGTGCGGCTGAGCGACGACACTCACACCTTCACCGTGTGCGGGGCTGACCGGGTGCCCAAGGGCAAGCCCTGCCTGCAGCCAGGTAACCGGGGGGTCCGCACGCCCTGCCTGCAGCCAGGTAACCGGGGGGGTCCGCAAGCCCTGCCTGCAGCCAGGTAACCGGGGGGTCCGCAAGCCCTGCCTGCAGCCCGGTAACCGAGGGGTCCGCAAGCCCTGCCTGCAGCCCGGTAACCGGGGGGTCCGCAAGCCCTGCCTGCAGCCAGGTAACCGGGGGGTCAGCAAGCCCTGCCTGCAGCCAGGTAACCGGGGGGGTCAGCAAGCCCTGCCTGCAGCCAGGTAACCGGGGGGGGTCCGCAAGCCCTGCCTGCAGCCAGGTAACCGGGGGTCCGCAAGCCCTGCCTGCAGCCAGGTAACCGGGGGGGTCCGCAAGCCCTGCCTGCAGCCAGGTAACCGGGGGGGTCAGCAAGCCCTGCCTGCAGCCAGGTAACCGGGGGGGGTCCGCAAGCCCTGCCTGCAGCCAGGTAACCGGGGGTCCGCAAGCCCTGCCTGCAGCCAGGTAACCGGGGGGTCCGCAAGCCCTGCCTGCAGCCAGGTAACCGGGGGGTCCGCAAGCCCTGCCTGCAGCCACGTAACTGGGGGGTCCGCAAGCCCTGCCTGCAGCCAGGTAACCGGGGGGTCAGCAAGCCCTGCCTGCAGCCACGTAATCGGGGGGTCCGCAAGACCTGCCTGCAGCCAGGTAACCGGGGGGTCCGCAAGCCCTGCCAGCAGCCAGGTAACCGGGGGTCCGCAAGCCCTGCCTTCAGCCACGTATTTGGGGGGTCCGCAAGCCCTGCCTGCAGCCAGGTAACCGGGGGGGTCCGCAAGCCCTGCCAGCAGCCAGGTAACCGGGGGGTCCGCAAGCCCTGCCTGCAGCCAGGTAACCGGGGGGTCCGCGCGTGGCTATCACTGTCCTGCCTCACACGGGAGGAGGGCGCCATGATTTCTTCTCCCGCCCCCTAAACAGCAACACCAGCCTCTCACCCTCTCACCCTCTCACGTCACCTAGATAGAAGCCAGGCAGATCACACTGGTTTTCTATGAATCGCAACTGATTTTAAAGTCCTGTTTATATCAGCAGTCAGGTCTGATATAAAACAGTAGTAATGTTTCCACCGCCAGTGTATGCAGCGCTGTACATAGAATGTTTGCAGGCGCGAGCCGCTACCCCATAGAGCTTACAATCTATGTCTGAAGCACTTATTCCCATGACCTGTTATTTGTAATTTATATGATTGTCACATGTATTACTGCTGGGAAGCGCTATGTACATTTAATGGCGCTATATAAAAAAAGACATTTGTAGCCCTTTTTCTGACACTCTAAGCGACTTCGGGTAACTGCGCGCACCTGCGGCTCCAGGAGATCTGAGCCTCCGCTAGCTGGGAGCCTGGGGTAACACTTATTAGCGCAGCGCCTCCACTTACCCAGGATCACCGTCATGTAAGATTCCCCTGGGCAAGAAACACACCGATACAATGCGTGCAACCAACTTTACTATGTGCAATAATAAACTTATACTCTATATGAACCGTGGCAATAACCCAATATGCATACACTTATCTTATAACACTATACTTATACTCTATCATACCCTAACACCGCTAACGGATAATGTCCTTCTAACATCAGTGGCTCGGCCACACCCCTAGGGATTATTGTCCTGTACAATAGTGGCTCAGCCACGCTCTTATGAGTGTCTCTATCCCGTCACCGCGTGCCCCACACACCGTGTCCGTGTAATAGTACGATAGCGGTGTGTACTCGCTAGTGTCTCCCTATAGTTATGCCTAAGGCGGGATCAGCGCCTGTTGACCGGTGTTGGTGCACTTGACGTATCTACTACCTTCCGGTCACGGCGGTGACCGGTAATACTTGGAAAAGGATCAGCCGAATCCTTGCTTGTCTGGGATGTCCGCAGTGCAGCTGTCTGGTCCCAAGCAGCTCACCAGCAAACCTGCTCCGCACGCTTGTCCCTAACTGTGTACACAGTAAGGTGACTGATCGCTAGCACTATGGCCGTCCCTGCAGCACAGCAGCACACTGTGACTCAGGGGTTTCTCCTAAGGGCCTGCGGGGTAAAGCTAGCCTATGCAGGCGGGTCACGGACCCCCTGCACGCATACACCCTCCTCCGTTACCTTCCAGATCCCCTCTGACTAGCCTCTCCCCCACGCTTCCCTTTCCTCCTCCCGTAATTCTAGCCTTCCGATTGGCTCCTCAAGTCAGGTGACTGCCCAGGAGCTCATGGGAGTTGTAGTTCCTCAGCGGAGCTTCTCTGCCTTGAGCTGCACAGACTCACAGCTATTGCATCAGCGCAGACCTCCACATGACTCTCCTGAACAGTCAAAACACCAACTGAACACACATATGAGGCTCCTACCACATCCCTACACATACATCTATTATTTGGTGCCTGCGGCACAGGGAGATAACGTGACTTGCTCAAGGTCACAAGGTATGGGGGGGGATTGAGTGAGTGTGTGTGTGGGGGGGGATTGAGTGTGTTTGTGTGTGGGGGGGTGTGTGTTTGTGTGTGGGGGGGTGTGTGTTTGTGTGTGGGGGGGATTGTGTGTGTTGGGGGGGGAGATTGAGTGTGTGGGGGGGATTTTGTGTGTGTGTGGGGGGGGATTGTGTGTGTGTGGGTGGGGGATTGA
>NW_027457035.1:157500-196462 GCF_040206685.1 Ascaphus truei
GCATGTACTGTACTGCAATCCTCATATACGCGCATAACTGATGTAAATAACACATGTGTAACAGTCTCTACAGTCTCCCCGCTTGCGCACAGCTTCGGTACAGGTAGGGAGCCGGTATTGCTGTTCAGGACGTGCTGACAGGCGCATGCGCGAGCTGCCGTTTGCCTATTGGGTGATATGTCCTTACTCGCGAGTGTCCTTAAACCGGGGTATGCCTGTACACTTGTACAGGAAATCCTAAAGTTGATGTCCCTGGGGCAGCTGAGGGATTTTCACCCATTCAGTCCTGGAGGGTCCTGCGCCCCCCTCCTGCATTTCCTAATCATGTGTTCGCTCCTTAGGCCTCGGATATTTTATTTATTTGTCAAATGTTTTACCAGGAAGGAAGCAATACTTGAAAATGAGGTAACTCTCAATGTATGTCCTGGGCACAGAGTTATGATGACAGATACATGGTTACAAATCCATAGTTACATTAAGTGAACAGGGTATACATTATATACAAGACATTGCATGCACAGTTAGAGATAATATATATATTATAGGCGCATGTAACCGTTACAGACCAGATTAAAATGTGAGACAGCCTTAGTTTTGAAAGAACTTAGACTGGTGGCATCTGCAAGAGTCTCTGGTAGGTTGTTCCAGTTTTGGGGTGCACGGTAAGGCCGTGATTATACCCGAAGCGGCGGAGCGCAGAACGTTGTGCGCCACCAAAACAAATAAAAGTTTTCCTATGAGCGCACGCTAAGAATGGGTGACCAAGTGCGCAAATTTTCGAACAGATCCAAGAATTTTATTTTCTGGAGCGATGGCCGCGTCATGTGAGCGGTTCAGCCAATGAGCGTGAACCACTCACGTGACATCATGGCCTCGCCTCCCGATGCCTCCTGCCTGCAGTGCAAGTTTCGGGCAGCGCATCGCACGGAGGTAGCGCGCGTGTCCCGCCGCCGGTGGTATAATGAAGGCCTATGAGGAGGAGCGTCCGGATACTTTGTTGAACCTTAGGACCATGAGCAGTCTGTTGGAGTCTGATCTCAGATGATAAGTGCTGACGTGGTAGGGGTGAGGAGCTTGTTCAGATAGGTGGGTAGCTTGCCTAGAAAGTATTTGAATACACAGACCCCCACCAACGCGGCTCGAAACGCGTTGGTGGGGGTCTGTATACCCCGTAATGTAGCTGTATTTTTTTGTGGTTTCCATTAAAATAGTCTTTTTTTATGGGCACACGCTCTCCTGGATTTCATTCAACCTTTTTTTACTTTCCTGAGTATTAGTGCCTGCTTTTTCCTTTTGCTTCGTGTCAAGTCATCCAGAAAAAACGGAAGCACGCCCCCTACTGTGAAAGAAGAAACCTGCACAGCCAAAAGGACATTACCAACTGTAACTGTGAGTTATTTTATCACAAGCACATTCTCCATTCTGACATTATATGCTGGGACACTTTATTGTGTGGCCCCTTACTACAGTGCTCGTGGGGGCCCTAGCCCACTAGTCAGATTACAATGGAGCAGTGATTAATACATGATTGTTCTGTGTCCTATGGATTGGCTATCCCTTATCCATTATCCAGGGGGTTTTCATTTCCGTTATCATTATATACATTTATTGAACGTTACAATTTTTGTACTACATATTTTGAGGCTTTTTTTCAGAGCACCACACATTTTTTCCATTTTTCTATGAAAAGTGGAAAGGCCGGGGACACTTTAACTTTCACATGTTATAATGCCGGGCCCCTGGCTTATGGTGCCAGGTAGCTGCCAGGGGCTCACCGTTCCAGTGGTAACCTTTATTGTATAGCCTGGTTACCCCCTTTATCGTATAGCCTGGCACCCCCTTTGGAGGGAAGTATTATCGAAATGGGGGGGTCCCAGAGTTGAAATGAATGCGGTTCAGCTTGGGGAGACCCTCTGCTTCAATCCTGTTTTAAATTTTTTTTTTTTATAAAAAGCGTGTGACTTGCTCCTTCAGAATACTGATTTTCATGTTCGGTTAAAGCCTTAACAAGAAAAAAATGGGTGTATATAGCGCTAAAAAATCTTGTGCAGTGACAATAATGTTATAATGTGATAGTGCACACAATAAAATATAAATATATAATAATAAACTTAGGCTGCCAGGTGATACCAACTCCAAGACAGGTTGGAAAAACAAGACAAATAATAAACAATACAGACCGGCGCCAATTAGTCCAAGGTGATACTAATGTCCAGCACTGAAAGAGTCTCAGAATAGTAGATAGCTGCAGTAGTATCTTCACAGCTTGTCTTCAATGATTGGACTCCATATGTATGTGCATGGGAGAAAAAATAGACAAAGAAAACATATCATAGTGCAGTATGCAAACAACCAAACATGCAGGACAAACAGGACAAGACAAACACTACATAAAACAGGCTCACCCCCTGAAGAAGTGCGCATGCGCACGAAACGCGTTGGGCAGATTTGCATTTTGAGTGTGGCAGAGGACTGGTAGTGACTGCGGGAGCCTTGCAGCCAAGTGAAAGGAAATTCGGCGATTGCACCCGCCTCCTAGCAGCGGATTTCCGGATTGAGCTTGACAGACAGCACCAGGAGCACCACGAGATCCGTCAAGCCGCGTGGTGTGACGTGCTTCTGGTCACGGAGAGAGAGAGATCCCTGGAGGTCTGAGGACTGAAAAAACGGAGCTGCTGCCGGTTACCATCTATCCTTACACCCCTGCTTATGTCCTGTGGCAGTACTGTAAGTAGGATTCCGGTTTTTACCCACCGGATCCCACGTGTGCTACCTCATCATTTTCATTTTAATTGTGTTAATAAATACTTTATTGTAGGATTAGTCAGCCTTGCCTGTTTTATGTAGTGTTTGTCTTGTCCTGTTTGTCCTGCATTGTTTGGTTGTTTGCATACTGCACTATGATATGTTTTCTTTGTCTATTTTTTCTCCCATGCACATACATATGGAGTCCAATCATTGAAGACAAGCTGTGAAGATACTACTGCAGCTATCTACTATTCTGAGACTCTTTCAGTGCTGGACATTAGTATCACCTTGGACTAATTGGCGCCGGTCTGTATTGTTTATTATCGGTTAAAGCCTTACTTCACAAATGTAGTAAAGTGCTTTAAAATTTTTTTTGATTTCAACCTTCCCCAGCGATCGCATCTGTCTATCTAAACCTTGTGTCGCCCTGCTCCTTACTTCCCTTCTCCTTTCCCACTCAACCTGTCTTCACCAACCTACTAACACTTCTCTACCTCCTTTGATACCTAACCTACCAAGTCCTACTTCACGTCCCCCTTCACTCCACTTCCAGTCACCACTCCCACTATCTAACTTGCACATTTCTATAGCTTTCTGATTTCCTCACTTCTCCACATTTATTCTTCTTTCTTTCTAGCTCCCTACTTCCTCTCCTCCTTGCTCTCCCCTCTACCACTTCCTTACTACTTGCTGCATCCCTACCCCACTTTAAATTCAAGTCTACTTCCTTACTCCTTCTTATAGTATTGTCTCCTTAAATGTCTCCACTTCGGCTTATTTCCTCTCATCTACTTGCTTTTATCCTCTTACTAACTCCCTCTCTATCACTCACCCTGCCCTTACTCGCTTAATGGTTCTGCCGCTACGGCGCTATACTAATTCCCTTCCCGTATGTCTTTCTATTCTTCCCAGACTCAAAATTCAAAAAGCCCGCGTCGGGCCGGTGAGATGACTAATCCAGGCCTGCGCGGGTCATCCGGCGCATTCTGGACGCCTTGATGGGCTTACGGCTGTCCTTGGTCTTGCTGGTGACGTCATCTGGTCGCGCCGGTGGGAGCTGGTTCCGCGCCACCTCCAAGATGGCGCCGCTCCTTCCGGGGCACAGCTGTGATGCGTATCCGGGGGGCGGCCATTTTGGAAGACGTCTCTCACCAGTGCGGAGGTGCGTGCGCCCGCTCCTGTTTCCCGCTCACCGCTCTCTTCCTGCTCCTGCGGTTCACTGTGGATTCCTGCCTTCTAGAGCTGCTTCGCCATCTTGTGTCGGGGGCCGCCATCATCAGAAAGGTAGGCCGCAAATTTTCTCACCAGGGATTCAGTTTCAGCGCAGGTTGCTTGATCACTGGACATCTGTAGTTGGGGTGTCGGAGATCACCGCTCTTTCACTCGGGGGTGAGTTTCTTTATTTGGTGACAGCTTCACCGTGGCCGGGGACCAGACCTCAAGTAGGGGGACGAGAACTGGAGGAGAAGCAAAGAAACACAGGTTGCTGAGGCCATGACACCGAGGGATTAGCCTGATACACTACAGGGGTGAACAAAGCCGGGACAGACTCTGGTTATGCATAGTATATGTTAGGTTTTATTAATTCAAGCTCAGGAAGAGCGAGGCAGGAGTGGGGGGGAGTGACCTGCTTCAAAAATCCGCATGGGCCACGCACTAGGGGGGAGGAGGGTGGATCTCCTGGGCCCTAGTGAAGTCCTTTGGGACTGGACGCGGTGGGTGAATGAACTTCATCCCACGTTTCCTCCGGACGGTTGGAGAGGAGTCCAGCTTCCCAAAGGCGGTGATCTCGTCAAGGAGGCGACGTCGCCGAGACGACGAGAATTCTACTGTCTTTTGTCTTGTCTAGTGTTTGTTGTGTCCCCCCAGGTGTACCCTCTTGTGTGCTCCCCCTTGTGTATTGCTGTAGGTGGTGAAGTGAGGTATTGCAGTTCGAGAAGAAGAGGAGGTCGGGATTGTGGTCCAGGTGCATCAATCAAGAACAGATATCGGCAGCAAAGTCATCTCATACTTTTAAATGAGTAAGGAACTCAGGCTAGTATCACATAACATTAAGGGGTTTAACAGCCCGGTTAAACGCAGAATCGCCTTCCGAGATTATAAGCGTAAAGGGGCAGAAATTCTGTTTCTGCAAGAAACACACTTCTCTCAAGACAACTACCCCAAATTCCTGGATAAGGACTACCCGACACACTTTTTGTCTTCCGCGAAAGTCAAAAAAAAAGGGGTGGCCATACTAATTCATAAAAGAATACCGTTCGTACCCGATAGGACTTTCAAAGATAAAGAGGGCAGATTCCTCATAGTAAGAGGTGCAATCCAAGGGTTCCCAATTACTCTAGCAACAATATATGCCCCTAATGAGACGGCCCCCGTTTTTTTCTCTACCTTCTTTGGGAAACTCAACAAAGTGGCCAGAGGTAATATCATTGTCGCTGGAGACTTGAACAGGGCACTACGGGAGGACCTTGACAGATGTTCATCCACTAATATTACACACAGATCTGACATACTAACAATTAAAAAAGGGTTACGTGACTGCCAACTACTCGACATCTGGAGGGAACAACACCAGAGACTGAGAGAATACACCTTCTACTCACACCCACATGACACATATAGCAGGATAGATTACTTCCTTGTATCCAACAGAATGGTCCCTGGGGTCTCTCGCACCGAGATCCATGATATTTCATGGTCAGACCATGCATCTATAGAGCTGCGGTGCACACTAATCCCACTAGACAGACCTAGAGCGAACTGGAAACTAAACGAAATCTTGCTGAAAATCCCAGCCCTACAGGTGGAAATTGGGGAAAAGCTCACACAATACTTCGAGGAGAATGAGGGGAGTGTGGCTACGCACTCCAGACTGTGGGAGGCCCATAAGGCTACCCTCAGGGGGGTCATTATGAATCTGGCCGCTAAACGGAAAAGAGAACGGGAGGGAAAAATTTTGAAGCTAGAGGAACAGCTAGCAGAGCTTTCCTCCCTCCACAAAAAAATAAGAATGCCCACACGTTAACTCAAATACTAGCCACTAAAACTAGTCTTAACCTCCTCCTCTCCGCCCAGGCCGAGAAGGAATTGACCTGGTCCAAGCGGAAATTTTATGAAAAAGCTAACAAGCCTGACACACTACTTGCCAATAAGCTAAAAAAACAAGCTTCCAAACTATCACATTCACGCAATTCGAAACCAAGATGGGGACCTTACCTCCATCCCAGCGAACATAGCAGGGGAATTCAAAAAGTATTACGAAATATTATACAATGGAGATAAGGTAACCCATAATCCGAAAACAAAGGAGGATTTACGGACCTTCTTAATAGAGGCACATTTACCCATTTTGAAGAGATGCGAAAGGGAGGCACTCCAGTCGGACTTCACGATGGAGGAACTCTCTGGGGTCATCAAAGCACTAAAACCGGCTAAAGCCCCAGGGCCAGATGGCTTTTCGAACTTATATTACAATAAATATTTAAAAATTCTAGCCCCCCACATGTTAAAGTTATTCAATGAAATCTTAGCAGGGGCCTCATTCCCAGCACAAATGCTCCAAGCCTCAATATCGGTGATCCATAAACCCGGAAAGGACCCGGCAGACTGTAAGAGCTACCGGCCCATTTCACTGATTAACTTGGACCTCAAAATATACTCTAAACTTATAGCCAACAGGGTGGGTAGTGTTCTTCCCGGGTTAATTCACACGGATCAAGTAGGGTTTATCGGAGGTAGACAAGCGGCAGATAACACCAGGAGAATTATTGACCTAATTGATCTGGCCCAAAAAGAAAAAATTCACTCCATGGTGTTAAGTCTGGACGCTGAAAAAGCCTTCGATAGAATAGATTGGCCCTACACTGGCGACACACTTTATTCGAGCTTGGCTAGTCCCACGAATTCGGATATACCCGGGTGTATTGAGGTTTGTGACTGTTTTCTGCCCGAGTACATTGAGTTATTTTCCAAGCAGGGATTGAAGCATTTTATTCCCGCTGGCTGCAATACTGCACAGTATATATATATAAACTGCATTACAATTCATGAATTTATGCCATCTGGTAGACACGCGAAGCATTGCAGCCTATTAAATCCTAATCATTATCATTTAACAGATCAGCCGCCCATCACCCAGGCATGAACCCAGGCTGGGAAGGCAAATGCAACGGGGCTTGTCAGAGGTTAGGAGTGGCGCATTCCAGGTATCTGCCAGGTACATACCGGGTATTTGCTCGAATAAAGTGTGTCGGTGCAGTACCTATCGGAAACACTGAGAGCATTTGGCTTTGAGGGACGCCTCCTGCAGGCCATCCTGGCGTTGTATAAAAACCCAACAGCAAGAGTGAGATATCAAGGTTTCCCCTCAGAACAGTTTGAAATCAAAAGCGGAACACGTCAAGGATGCCCGCTGTCGCCACTACTGTTCGCTTTATGTATAGAGCCTTTGGCGGCACACATCAGAAATAACCCAGATATCTCTGGTATCCCTGTGGGAGACCAAATGCACAAAGCCGCTCTATATGCGGACGATGTCATTCTCACAATAGCCAAATCTCTCACATCTCTCCCAAATGTATTCAACATACTGGGCAAATTTAACCAAATTTCGGGATTTAAGATCAATCAGTCTAAATCAGAAGCCCTCAATATTAATCTACCAAAAGAAGTTGAAAAACTGATTGACCTCAATTTTCAGTTCAAATGGCAACCCTCCGCTATCAAATATTTAGGGGTTTATCTCACAAGGGAGTACAAAACTTTATATAAAGCAAATTTCCCCAAGATCATAAAGACGCTGGGGGAGGATCTCCGAACCTGGATGAAGGGGAGCATCTCATGGATTGGGAGGATACATAGCGTGAAAATGAATCTCCTCCCAAAGATGCTATATCTTTTCCAGAGTCTCCCTATCCCTTTGGTGCAGGCGGACATCCTCTCCCTCCAGTCAAAAATGATAAAATTTATTTGGAACGGGAAAAACCCAAGAATTGCTAAAGGAATATTAAAACGTCCCATTCATCCTGCGGAGGGTGAGCGGTGCCTTGCTTGCAGGCCTACTATAAAGCAGCCCAATTAGGGCAGATTTTCCAATGGCACACAGACCCAAGCCTACGGAGATGGGTTGAGTTGGAGAAGAGATGCTGTGCACCAATTGAAATCCGAAATTTAATCTGGCTACCCAGAGAAGGGGTACGCAAGATGAACAATCCGCTGCAGACCATGGTCAATTCATTATAAGTTTGGGAGGCCACGAAATTCAAATGTAATTTGACTACCAAAACATCATTAATGACACCAATAGTGGGCAACCCAGACTTCGCTCCGGACCTGAATAGCAAAAATTTCTTGATATGGACTCAGAAGGGCTTCTCCCGTCTAAAAGATCTGGAGGGCATAACGACCATACAAACATTTGACCAAATTAAATCCTCTAAGAATATCCCAAACAAATTTTTTAGGTACCTCCAGATCAGAGATTTCTACAATAAAACGCCAATTCGACCGGCGCGAACAAATTTTGAGCAGCTGTGTTCCAGAGATACGGACACAAGGGGACTCACATCTAGAATGTACAGGGAAGTGATCTGCCAGAAGTCGCCCATTGACAATAGACTGAGTTACATGAGACACTGGGAATCAGACCTAGGAGAGACTTTAGAGGACGACGAATGGGACAGAATTATACAGGCGGCGGCGAAAAGCTCAATCTGCACCACATTAAAGGAGAACGCATATAAAGTCCTTATGAGGTGGTATTACACTCCGACGCGCTTAGCGAAATTTGTAAACGGCTACTCCCCTCTCTGCCCTAAACAGTGTGGGGAAGCAGCTGACCTCCGACATATGTTGTGGTCTTGCACTAAGGGGGCCCCTATTTGGGAACAAATCAGAGATTGGATTCAGCGGATTCTCGATTTGGAGATCCCCCTGGACCCGTGGCTGTTCCTATTGGGCATGCGGATCCAGGGTCTGTCAAATGCGTCGCATAAATTAATCGCGCATTTTGCTACAGCCACAAGATGTGAGATCGCAGCATTATGGAAACAGCAGGAGATACCAATTATCCCTAAGATCAAAAACAGAATTTGGCATGTCTGCCGGATGGAACAATTAACGAGTTTAGTTAATGACTCCGGCACAAATGTTCTAAAGGTCTGGGATCCATGGTTGACCCAGGTAGACATCCCAGGAGTGGACGCCACCTCAATCTTGCACTAATTAAACTAGGTGCGTTCTCCTTTAAGGGCAGATTAGACAACACGACTCAGCGACGCACAGTTAGCAGACCTTCATGTAGTCATAGAATAGGGAAAAACAAATAAAAGAAAGAAACCTCAGAAGAACCTGTCCCAGTTAAAACCCTTAGCTATTGCCTAAAAGGTTGAACAAGAGATATCTAAAAAACTGCACCAGAGCCTGGCAACCTACCACCTCCCTCCCACCCCTAACCTCTTTCCCTGTCCCCTTGTCAAGTTCGTCTGGTCTTGTTTGTAAAGTGTTAAGTGGATGTGTCTTCGAGGCGTCATTACATGTGTTTAACAAAACTGGAAATGTAATAATGGGCTGTGGAACATTGGCTGTATTTGTACTTTCCAATAAAAATTTAAAGTTGAAAAAAAAAAAAAACATTTTTTTATATTGCATTGAGTAATGGAAACCCAGGACAGTGTTGGTGCTAGCTAGATATAAACACTCCAGACATGTACCAATCTTTAAACCCTTGGGTATTTAATGTTGGTACAGATAAGAAGCATGGCTTACTCCAACCCGTTTACCCTGTGGTCAAAATATTAGTACAGCTCAACCCCGTTATAGCGCAATCTGCTATAGCGCGAATCCGCTTTTAATGCTGTCTGAGCGTGGCTCCCGATTTAAAAACATCTCCAAGGTTTTATTTTTATATAATATTCAATGCATTATTGCTAACAGACACACGCTGATACACATATATACACACACCCCTACACCATGCGGGAATTGAACCCATGATCTTTCATATGCTGGTGCAATTCTCTAGCTGCTACACCACAGTATTGGTGTGATGAATCTGACTCTATAAACAAACGTAACATCTACTGCACAGTGCAGTCCATGGGTGATCAGGGTTCAATTCCCGCATGTGTATTATATAAAATGTATTCACTGTTGGGCTGTCATTGATCAGAGAAGGGTCATGTGACCCTCCTGCGCTCAAAAGTCAGTCAAATTGAAAGCTTGGGAGAGCGTATGTAAGCACCTCGGAGCCTGATGAAGTGGAGAGAGCTGCAGATGCCGGGTAAGTCCTCGCAGAACCGTTCTTCCTGATTGCGCCGACCATTTCGCGATCCTGGTTATAACGTGCTCATTATGTGGACCAAGAGCACCGCGTTATAACGGGATTCAGCTGTATTAAGGGTTTCATATTTTTTTTTTTCATTTACAAACCTACTTTACATCCCTATCATTAAAAAATATATATATACACACACACACACACACACACACACACACACAGTTAGGTCCGGAAATAATTGGACACTGACAGAATTTTCATAATTTTGGCTCTGTACGCCACCACAATGGATTTGAAATGAAACAACTGAGATGCAATAGAAGTGTAGACTTTCAGCTTTAATTCAAGGGGTTGAACAAAAATATCGTATGAAACGTTTAGGAATTGCAACCATTTTCATACACAGTCCCCTTATTTCAGGGGCTCAAATGTAATTGGACAAATTAACACAATCATAAATAAAATGTTAATTTTTAATACTTTGTCGAGAATCCTTTGCAGGCAATGACTGAAGTCTGGAACGCATGGACATCACCAAACGCTGGGTTTCCTCCTTTGTGATGCTTTGCCAGGCCTTTACTGCAGCTGTCTTCAGTTGTTGTTTGTTCGTGAGTCTTTCTGCATTAAGTTTTGTCTTCAGCAAGTGAAATGCATGCTCGATCGGGTTGAGATCAGGTGATTGACTCGGCCATTGCAGAATATTTCACTTCTTTGCCTTAAAAACATCCTGGGTTTCTTTCGCAGTATGTTTTGGGTCATTGTCCATCTGTAAAGTGAAGCGCCGTCCAATCAACTTCACTGAATTTGGCTGAATCTGAGCAGACAATATATCCCTATACACTTCAGAATTCATCCGGCTGCTTCTGTCTTCGTTCACATCATCAAAAACCACTAGTGACCCAGTGCCATTGTAAACCATGCATGCCCATGCCATCACTGCCTCCACCGTGTTTTTCAGATGATGTGGTACACAGCAACTCTCTTTTTTAGATGTCCTCATTACACAGACTAATGGGGAGTTACATACTGATCTTTTTAGAAAGGATACATACAGAAATGCCATTTTAAGGGCAGATAACCATCATCCTCCTTCTCTTATTGATGCATTACCTTTTTCACAGAAAGTCCGGGTCTGCAAAATCACGAGCAGGAAGGATAATATTGAACCAGCTATTGGAGAACTACGTAGTAGATTCCTGGCTAGGGGATATCCTCCTGCTGTGTTAGACCGGGCACTGGATAAAGAGGTAAGTGCTACCAAAAATAAGAAGGAGGACAGGCTTGTATTTACCACTACGTACAGTCATAAGCGAAGCAGAGGAAAAGACCTCCCAGCCCGACGCTACAAGCCTGGTAGACAGCGTGTATCACGCGCAGGCTGTATTAACCCCCAGCACATCGGAGACCAACCATGTAGGAATAAGCACTGTAGCTGTGATGAATCCTTGATCACATTGAACGGGAAAACACTGGACACGATGGGCCCTTGGTCCCTCTAAGGATTCATTTTGCTGGGGGTTAATACAGCATGCGCGTGATACACGCTATCTACCAGGATTGTAACATTGGGCTGGGAGGTCTTTTCCTCTGCTTCGCATATTGCTGGTTTGGCCACGGCTGCTCAGCCTGGAATTAAGACTTTCATTATTGACATTATAAGAAGAGGCTTATACCCCGTGAATATGTATGTAATCACTTAATTGGTGATTTGAGAACTGGAGTGCTATCGTTATTTTTTTTTCTAACCATTTATTTATTTATTTTTTGTGGCATCTATTTATTCACATTTTTTCTTTCTGTGGAACATTTTTTTTTATTTCTCTGGAGTGAGTATTCGTGCTATTCCTATCCTGTGTGTTTTTTATTATGGAAGATTATGTAGAAGTGGAGGATGAGGAAGGGGTTACTGATACCTATGCCTTTAACTGTGGAGACACTCACCGTCAGAGGAGGGCAGAGTCAGTTTTTGATGAAGGTGCTAATTTCATCTGTGAAGAGCCTGCTGACTTAATTACCCACTTCCTTACATTGGAAAAACTGTTATCACAGGACATTAGGTATTGGTGGGACATTACCACTCTTGAGAACTATGCTAGAGTTAAAAGGATTCCGTGAGGCTTACGCTTGAAAAAGGTACCGTCCTTTGGCTTTATTAATAAAGATTTTGAGAATGACTGGAAAGCCATATTAGATCATTGCTCATTTAAGCTAATCAAATTGATCATTAAGTATAAGCTAAATTAAAAAAAAGAAAGTGAGAGCCAATGTGAAAGTCCTACAGGATAAATTGAAAGGTTGCAGAAAAATGGAGAATTTTATTAAATATGACCAAACACTTTTAAGCAACGTGGGTGCTATGGAAAAGTCTCTAATGATTAAGAAACAACAAAAGTTTGATAGGGACAAGATAGACTATGAGAAGCAGCAAGTTTATATATGGCAACGCTACACTACAAACGCACAAAAGCCACAACCAAAATCTGGTTCTAAATATCAGAATAATAAAAAACAAGGTGACTCCAAGAACCCGAATAAATCCATCCTAAAACGCCATGGAAACGCTTCCAGTTTTGAGTCAGATGGTTCTGACTATGAGAGTCGTTCACTAGGCGTTTCCTTTTGTGATGATGATGATAATTGGCGAGTTAGATCTACCTCCCCTGAAACCGACTCTTCACAAAAATCTGTTATGATGCCCTCTCGGAAAGAAGATAAACCTTCATACTCCTTGTTTCAAAAGGAGTCAAAAAACGAAAGAGGACAAGGAGATCATCAAAGAAGAGAAGGGGGAGGGGGATCCGGGGGATCGAGCAAAAGAAAGAAATATGCATAGGAGAAGTTGTGGATAATGTTATCAACATTTCACATAAGACTCTTACAGATGACCAGATTGCGGTTCTAAATAGAGGTTTAAATTTTGCCCCATACCAAGATTTTAATTTATTCAATACCATCATTGATCTCCAAAAATTAATTCGCAAATTGTCTCTTAAAAAATATTTTAATAGAAAAAAGGGACAACAGAGGTTCCACTATATTCCACTGATAGAGGTCTAGCTGAGAATGTTGATGGTATTGATGTTTCAATGGAGAATTTGGATTTGCATTCATTTCGTGAACAATGTGCTTTATCAGATCTTAGAGATCTTTATGATGAACAAAATCAGGATTTGGAGCCTGAGATCCCTTCCTCATTCAGCTTCTTTGGGCAATTACACTTAGGTCTTAAGAAGAAATCAACCTTTTGCCCTCATATTTTTAACAATCATAATATTAAGACCTTTGAGAAGCTGGTTGAGCGGGATCTCAGGTTATTGGCTAGGGGTATTGTACCCCGGGGGGTTCCCTCTTTAAATAAAACGAATCTGTCAGATATTGACTTCCAGGAGATGATTGCCCTCAGGGAAGATAGGTCTATTACAATCAAAAAGGCTGATAAGGGAGGGGCCATTGTGGTGCCCTCTTCTTCAGATTATCAGGCAGAGGCACTTAGATTACTTGAGGATGTTGAATCTTATACAAAATTGACATGATCCCACATGTGAGTTTTTACACCTTTTGAAAGAGATTCTTGAAGAAGGAAAGGCCCTATTTGTACTTAACACAAAGGAATATGAGTTTCTCTACAATGCCTCACCTATTGTGCCCATCTTCCACCATCTCCCAAAGATCCATAAGTCACTTGTCCGCCCTCCTGGGCGGCCCATTGTGGCCAGTATTGGATCTTTGGGAGATGGGTTATCACGCTACATTGATGGTTTTTTACAGCCACTGGTAAAAAATCTGCCTTCTTTTCTGAGAGATTCTATGGATCTTTTATCCGCTATAAAAAATGTTATGATAGAAAAAATTAAACTAAACATATACTAAGCGCTTAACCTATTAGCCTAACTTAACAATACACGATAATGATGGATAAGTGCTCTAAATGTTGGAATTCCCTTACAAAGATACAACAATAAACTAGTGAATTCTACAGACTAATATAACAAACTGAGAAGACGGCTGCCTAAGGATTGAAAAACCACAAACCTATCCACAAGGTAAGTACAACAATAGCTTAAAAACAAAAATAAAACAAACAATGAAAGAAAACAGAAATAGTCCTTGGCGCACTATCTGGTATATAAACCTGCAGAAAAATGAAGTCCAAAGATCTTGGTAGTGAGGATTGTTGGTCCGGAATCCAATCGTACTCAAAGTCCTCTGAGGTGGTGGAATCAGATTTGTGCGAATGATGCTTTAATGCATGCCAGACCAATATGATTGGGTTCAAAGCAGGATCTTAATGAATGTTGCAGATGTGTTTTGGGGTCAATGTCTTGGAAGGACTGGTGACCACTCCAGATGTGAAGTATTCAGAAATGTTACGTTCTTCCCTCTGAGCAATAATGACCTTCTGTATGTAGACTCTCTAATATGAGGAAAAAGCCTTAATGGACTGGTCATGCACAGCTGCATCTAAAGACTTAGTAAACAATTATTTGGAAGTCTGACTCCTCCTCCCTGTCAGACTTCCAAATAATTGTTTACTAAGTCTTTAGATGCAGCTGTGCATGACCAGTCCATTAAGGCTTTTTCCTCATATTAGAGAGTCTACATACAGAAGGCCATTATTGCTCAGAGGGAAGAACGTAACATTTCTGAATACTTCACATCTGGAGTGGTCACCAGTCCTTCCAAGACATTGACCCCAAAACACATCTGCAACATTCATTAAGATCCAGCTTTGAACCCAATCATATTGGTCTGGCATGCATTAAAGCATCATTCGCACAAATCTGATTCCAACACCTCAGAGGACTTTGAGTACGATTGGATTCCGGACCAACAATCCTCACTACCAAGATCTTTGGACTTCATTTTTCTGTCAGGTTTATATACCAGATAGTGCGCCAAGGACTATTTCTGTTTTCTTTCGTTATTTATTTTATTTTTGTTTTTAAGATATAAAAAATGTTAGTTGGAAAAAGACTTTTAGATGGGTGACATTGGACGTGATGTCACTTTACTCAATCATAGATCACGAGCAAGGGATTCGAGCAGTGGAATTTTTTCTTGATGCTTCTACATTGTCCATTTCATTACGTGCCTTTCTTTTGGATTCTATTATGTTTCTGCTCACCCATAATTATTTTTCTTTTGATGCACAATTTTATCTTCAGACACGGGGTACTGCTATGGGGACGTCATTTGCCCCCTCTTATGCTAATTTGTTTGTGGGTCTTTGGGAATCCACACACATTTTCGGTGCTGATAATTCTTTTCGTCATCAGATTATTTTCTATAAACGGTATATTGACGATTTGATTATGATTTGGGATGGGGATTTATTATCACTGCATGCCTTTATTCATACACTTAATACTAATTCTTTAAATCTTAAATTTACTTATGAAGAACACATGAATCACATCAATTATTTAGACATTACTTTATTTATTGACACGACAGGCACTATTCAAACGGACATTTTTAGAAAGCCTCATTCACGTAATACTTTATTGGAAGCAGACAGCAGTCATTCTAAATCATTCATTCGAAGTATACCCAAGGCTGAATTCCTTCGACTAAGACGGCTTTGTTCAAATGACGATTTATTTGAGCATCAAGCAGAGGAATTAAAAACTCGATTTGCTCAAAGAAAATATAATCACACTGATATTGAAGCAGCATATCTGTGTGTCAAATCTACAAACAGGATCGATTTGTTATCGAACTCGTCTGTGAAGTTCAAGAAGAAACATGAATTGGATCGAGTGACGTCTGCTCTATTTGTCACCCAGTTTAGTCGCCAGGCTGAACAGATTCGTTCTATCATTTATAAACATTGGGGGACCCTCACTCTTGATAAGGACCTACATAGTTCAGTTAACCAGGGTCCAGCCATTACTTTTAGGAAATCCAAATCCTTATCTGACTATCTTTCTCCAAGATTGTTTGACTCTAAGAAGTCTAACAAATCTGTTTAAAATAAAAGGTTTTTTTAAATGTGGAAAATGTTGCGTTTGCTGCTATGCGAAACCAATTAAGTCTATTAAGACTATTTATTCTAAAAAGAACTATAGGATCCCATCCTTTATTAATTGTGACTCACAATTTGTCATATACTTTCTTACCTGTGGCTGTGGCCAAGGGTACGTGGGCTGCACTATACGCCCTGTTAAAAACAGAATCATGGAGCATATACGTTCCATTAAAAGAAAAGATTTCATGTTACCAGTTTCAAAACATTTTACTGACTGTCCTTCAGGAGGTCTATCAAATGTTCATTTTTCTGCTGTAGAACTGGTGCCCATGCCCATGAGAGGGGGTGATAGATTAAAGCTCCTCAACCAGCGGGAGATGTTTTGGATCCATTCTTTGGATACATTATCCCCTGCAGGAATTAATACAGAATGGGATCTAGAAAAGGTGAAGGGAAACACAAAATGGATGTGCCCCCTAAAAGAATTCACTTAAATGCACACCATAACAGTGTAAAAATTAACTTTTAATAAATTTACTTAAAACATATATTACCAAAGTAATGTGAATTAAAAATATATTAAATCAACGCTATCAGGCAACCTTGTCGTCAGTTATAAGTTCATACTATCCCATTTAACCACTTAATAATGGTGGGATATGGAGGACACAGATTGCTAGGAGTCAGGGTGTTAACCCCTCTGGAGCAACGGTGAGACCCAATAATGGAAGTGTATAGATGTACACAAGTGAGTGGCCAATGGGTTAAATGTCCAGCTACCTTGCTAGATCAGCCAGCACTGCGCACTATAATGGAGACTTTAGTGTGTTAAAATAAGAGTGCTAGAGTGATAAAGCTGGCAAATGCAGTGATAATGGTAGTACATACACTGCTTGTCCGGGATGGGAAGGGAGCGAAGATAGCAGGGATACACCATGAAAAATAAAAAATAAATGCATACAATAGTGTAATAAGTTCTTTTCAATCTGGATAAAACATGTATGTCTTGGCTCTATAGCAATGCCTACTTACAGTAGGTCAAAAGGTAAAAAGCATTGATCTACACAGCAGGTAGAAAGGTGTCAGGATCTTCAGGAACAACAGCCCAGGTTTACAGCATAAGAAATCAGCACCTCAGCTCAGACGTCAGTAGATGTGAGTGGATCAGAGACATGCAAAAGAAAGGCAGACCATAGTGTCGATCGTGCATAAAATTTATATAAACAAACAACAAATTTTAGGAATTGTACTCACATTGTGTACATAATCATAGTTCACATAAGGCTTTACTTGAGGCAAATGGAGTGCTGGTTCAGTGTGGAGCAGCTCACCGGGGATCTTCTCCTTAGACTCACAACAGACCGGGTGGGAGATGGCGTCTGACGTCACATCCGCTGTTGGGGTGACGGCATCCGGTCTTGGAGGCAAACGGTGGGGGAACTCAGCAACTCTGAAGCCTTCAGTAGAAAGAGCAGCTGCAGCAATGAAAGTGGCTCTACGCGTTTCGTCGTACTAGACAACTTCCTCAGGAGCATTCATTGAGGAGAAGATCCCCGGTGAGCTGCTCCACACTGAACCAGCACTCCATTTGCCTCAAGTAAAGCCTTATGTGAACTATGATTATGTACACAATGTGAGTACAATTCCTAAAATTTGTTGTTTGTTTATATAAATTTTATGCACGATCGACACTATGGTCTGCCTTTCTTTTGCATGTCTCTGATCCACTCACATCTACTGACGTCTGAGCTGAGGTGCTGATTTCTTATGCTGTAAACCTGGGCTGTTGTTCCTGAAGATCCTGACACCTTTCTACCTGCTGTGTAGATCAATGCTTTTTACCTTTTGACCTGCTGTAAGTAGGCATTGCTATAGAGCCAAGACATACATGTTTTATCCAGATTGAAAAGAACTTATTACACTATTGTATGCATTTATTTTTTATTTTTCATGGTGTATCCCTGCTATCTTCGCTCCCTTCCCATCCCGGACAAGCTACTATTGAAAGGAATCTGTACACATTCCTGGAAGGTTGAGAATTTGATCAGTGATCACCTTGACACATTTTATTTTGAATTTTAATTTTGTGCACTATTTTATCACAGATTGGGTGTGGTTAGCGCCGGTAACAAATCACTTTAAGTTCACTTAGTACATACACTGCAGCATAGACCTGCCAGACACGGCAGTGCTGTGCAAGGAAAGCAGGCACACTCACTATAAAATTAAAGGATTAAATAAATAACTAACTAATGGGATCAACACAGTTAGAGCCAGGAGACTGCTGACACTACATTAAAACAGCTCCAAGTAGGAGACTGACAACATTGCGCGTCCAACGCGCGTTTCCCTCCAGCAAAGGAGCTTCTTCAGGGTCAAATTTTAAATCTAAAACATTTTTCATGAACATTTTGTATGAGTATTCTTGCTATGCTTCCGTCTCACGATGATAATAATGATTGTCTGTTTATTAAGTTATTTATTATTGTCATTTTTTTCTGCTTTCTAGTGATCAAATAAGATATATATTTATTAATGAATTCAATTGTCCTACATTTTCTTTTGGCATCTATTCTTCTTTATTATTTATTATTTGTTTTCCTTTTTCTAACTATATATTTACTTTTTTCTAGAATAATATTGTGTTTTACATATGTCCTTTAAACCATATCTATTGTGTCTAGGCGTTTGATGATATACCATTCATATGCCATCTTATGATATTAAAATTAACAAATCAATGGGTTAAATATACATTGAATATTCACTATAGATTTGGACATGTGTATGTTTATGTTTCCACAGTTGATATATATGTGTTATTGATATTTCTTTTGTATGTGATTGGTCTTTTTTATTAATTTTTTACCTGTTTATTCCCTCTATGTGGATCTCTTCCCTCTGAGCATTACGCCCCTTTCCTGTGTTTCATTTCACAGGGAATTTGTGTCCTGGGGGTTTGTGTTTACCTGGACACAGGTGGGCGGTGCTTTTGAGGGTGTAAACCATATAAGAGTTTGATTAAGACCAGTGAAACTACTCTTTGATAAAGCGCACCATGCGAGAGGTTTCTCTTTTTAATTAGTTATGTCCCAATAAATAATTTGTTATTTTTTCTATTAGCCTCCAGTTCTCGTTTTTTCATAGTTGTGATCCAAGTCTTTTCCTTCCTGCTTACTACGTACAGTCAAGCTGGTGGTTTTATTAAATCTACCAGTCTTAAACACTGGCATATTCTGCAAAATGATGATATATTATCTGAAAGTTGCTGTGTACCACCAATGGTGGCATTCAAAAGAGGGAGGAATCTGGCGAATAGCCTGATACATGCAGATAATGAGGGTAACTACAGAACTCCTCATTTTCTGGAGGGTGGCAGACCGGGTAACTTTAGATGCATGAGCTGCTCGGTCTGTAACAGTCTGACTACCGGTAGTCAATTCAGTCACCCCCCAAAGCGGGAGAATCATAAAAATTAAAAATAGACGCCCCACAGCGTGTGCTCCGCTGCTACAGAGACTGGAACAGTGAAAGACATTATTGCTTGGCACGGCGAATTGGCTGTACTGCTGTTCAGCTGAACTGGAGACCTCCTAAGTACTACCTTGAGGCTGAGGGCTGTACTAACAGCTAACCGATTGGAAGACCACCCAGGCCCTACCCCCGAGGCTGAGGGATTGAGAAGGAGAGAGCCACGACATCTCTATTGGCGTCCGTTGGTGCTTGGGTAACATTAACCCTGAAATGATTGTTTTTTCTATCTAAATGTACGCTTAATACTCACCTTTATTTTGTGGTTACTAATATAATTTTTAATGCACTATGAGCGTTGTGCGCTGTGTTTTTTTGTATTTCTGTTTGCTATTAGGGGGTATTTGAGCCATCCCTGGTGCCACAGCTGCAGACGTTCCATATACTCTACGTGT
Source organism: Ascaphus truei (assembly GCF_040206685.1). Classification (NCBI taxonomy): domain Eukaryota; kingdom Metazoa; phylum Chordata; class Amphibia; order Anura; family Ascaphidae; genus Ascaphus; species Ascaphus truei. Next base: position 177,419 of record NW_027457035.1, read on the forward strand.
TTAAAGGTCACCTCTTTTTGTACATCACTATATCACCTCACTTTTATTGATTGTAGTAGCGCACTATATCTTTTCACATTTTCTTACTCCAGATAGGGAGACTTTCTTATTGAGACGTGAAGCATTCTGGATACATGCTTTAAATACCAGCAACGGTATGGGTCTTAATGAGCAACAGAATTTAAAATGCTTCCTTAATAGAAGGTAATTTTTTGTCTTTCTACAGGCATATTTGATCTTGCACCATCCATGGACTCTGCACTTACCTATTGGGAAAATTATCCTTTTTGTGTGGTTTTTTTCCCTTCCCTCCCTCCCCCTTCTCTCCCCCCCCCCCTGGCTGTGTGTACCCATTTCTGACTAGGTATACACACTAGTATATTCTAAATACTGATGTACTGCATATTCTTATGTGGCATTTCACGGTAACTTTGCAGGATTATACTGATGTCATCAGCAGTATACAGTCACATGTTTTTAATAGTATATTGCTGTATTAGTTTTGTGCACATATGCTTTATGAATATTTTGGTGTGTGGTTTATTTACACTTTCAGGGTGATTTATAGGAGTGTGTCACTCCTCCCTGCTCTGACACTGATCCCATGGCGACGGATACATCTTTGTCCAGCCCTGTGAGTACAGTCTTGATTGGTGCACACCCCCCCCTTCCCCCCGACGGGCGGGTCACGCTGACGTCATCATGGGGGAGTGTTCAGTCTGGGGAGAGGTGTGGCTGTGGCTGCATTCCTCCAAGACAGCTCTATGCTGTATTGCCAGGGATTTAGACCTAGACGTCTGACGTCACTAGGGGGCGCCATATGGTAGCTCTGACATCACTAGGGGGCGCCATATGGTAGCTCTGACGTCACTAGGGGGCGTCAACATCCTGGTTATGTGGCAGAGCGGGGAGAGTATCAGGGGGGTGGTATATATTGTGACTGTTTTCTTGTGTTTGGTAGCCTTCACCTTGAGAAAGGCAGTATTAGACTGCCGAAACGTTGGACTTTATGGCATATTAAACCTCCTTTGAGTAAGACCGTGTGCCTGCTTCTTCTTCTTTGTCCGGCTACAGGAAGGGTCAGGAGACAGGGAGGACAGAGGCAGGAGAAACCCATCTGACTCCGGCCTTGCCTGTCCCTACGAATACAAACATACAACCCCTCACTGAATAACATAGCCCTAATCCCATGTAATAATCCTGGGTGTAAACAAAATAATGGTTTTATGAATATTGTAATGGTTTATTAGGGACCTAGGAGGTGGCTAGTGGTGCTGTTATGTGTATTTTTGTTTATTGTGGGTAGTGGGGGTGGATGAACGGGGTATTGGCCCCAAGGATGGGTGTTTAGGCCTATCGGGTGGGGGGGGGGGTAGCGGGAGGGGTTAACCCCTTCATTACCTTAGCGGTATTAACCACGAAGTTAAAGAAGAGGTTAAGTCATCCTGCAACCCCCTGGCAAGGCCTAAACACCCACCCAGGGCCAAATACCACCTTCACCCACCCCCGCTACCCACAATAAGCCTGGCACGGGTGTATAACCCCTTCATTGCCTTGGCGGTAATGAAGTTGCCTGTAAATGCATTTTTTATGCATCGGATTCATGCCGGGGGTCTCTGGTGCTGATATTAATGGATATCAGCTCTGGGACACATGCATGTTATTTTCATCGCAGCTTCACCCCACCTTCTTGCCAACTTTTGTGGCGGGACAATTTGGAGAAGAAACAGCAATTTTAAAGTGGCGATCAGCCGCAATAAGCTGATCAGGGCTTATAGAATTGAGCGTGTTTGAAAAACTGGCGATCAGTGCTGAAAAGTGGCTTATCACCGCGCGTCTGCCGATTTTATTTATTTATTTATTTTCCGTCAAAAAAACCCCGGTTATTTTTGCTCTAATCGCCAGCTTCTCTGGGCTTTCTGAATCGCTGTAGGCTTTTTTGGCTATAAACTGGTGATAAGTGGCTTATCGCTGCTTACTGCATGAGGGCCTTAGGGAGGATTTGTTCCTGTAAAGTACACCTAGTTTGGCATAGGATTTGGATGTCAGGGTATCAATGTGCATCCCAAATGTTAAATGGGAGTTGAACTATATGCCCAGATATTTCAAACAAGTAACAGGGGCTAGGATGGTATTAGAGCTGGTTTTTATCTGAAGCTCTGTCATTGGCAGCTTTAGCAATTTAGCTCTGGTCCCAAATACCATTGTTACAGTCTTGTCAGTGTTTAAAATCAGTTTGTTTTGGGAAATCCAGTTTCAAGTCTCAAAAAATCAGATTGAAGTATGTGTTCAAGGTCAGAGAGGCGAGGGCTGCGTGCATATAGGATCAGATCCAAGGCCTCTCACAATAACCTGTTAGGAATATTATTTTCTCATCTATCCGACATAAGTATAAAATATACTCTACCAAGACCCCTAATACAGAGTTACCCACCTTATACGGGAGCAGCTGCCAGACGAGTACAGTAAATGTATCTTATTTCTTTTACCACTGGAGGGCAGCGTGGAGTTGCAAGGAGTGGCGCCCGTAAGGACGACGTGCCAGTTAGGCGGAAGGAGACGCGCACACACTTTTATGTGAAACGGATATTTTTGGGGAGGGATTTAGTAGTCTGAGTGAGAAAATTGATATTTTGTCACAATGGAAAAATGGAAAAATTAACCATTTAAATATGCACAGATTTTATCCCACGTTTGGAAATTAGGGATGTTGCCTAAAAGTCTGAGAATGCATTAAGTGCCACCCACGGGCTTTAATGAAGCAGCATTTGTGGGATAAAGGGAACAGCATCCTGTATAAAGGTATTTTGGGCTCGATATAAATAATTGAAGCCAAAAACTAATATTAAGTAAATTGAGAATGGAAAAATATTCAGCACAAACGTACAGAATGTGATATTCTGAGAGATCTTACAGATGTTATCAAATCCCACAATGAATATATAGAAAATGTCTGTATAGAACGAGTCAAACAAGAATATGCCAATAAAACGTTTAATTGGGAGATACAGGGGCCACAATTCAGGTCAGTTAGCTGGAAGAAGGGAAGCCGGTCAGCCAGAAGAGCAGGTCCTCCGGTCAGCCAGAAGAGCAGGTCAGCCGGTCAGCTCTGAGATCAGCATTACTTATATCCCCTAAACGTTGTCCCCTGCATGTAATGCGCAGAACAGCCTGCACTGCATATACTGTACATGAGATACTTAACCCTTTCTTTTCGCTCGACTCTAATCTGAATGATTTGCTAATTGGTTTGTAATTAGAGAGATATTTGTAGCAGAATCCCATGTATGTTTTTTTTACCTTTTTAGATACCGTTTTGTGTAATAAAAGATATGAGATCAGAGGGGCTTCCTGTTTGCACTCGTGTTTTGGCAGAAGTGTATATGTGACCCTATAAATCTCCCTCACACCCGGCTTGGCAGCGTGACACTAGTGCAATGACCTGGGGAAGAATCACTGAGCTGTTAGCAATAGATACAACGGATAGAAAAGACACTACACATAGGTTGGATTAAAGAGAGTATTTTATTGAAATAATGAATCTCTTTGCTGGTAGGGGCCTGCAGCACATTGCAGAGCAATATAGTAACACGCAGAGCAATGCACTGCAGGCCCCTCCGGCAGCAAAGGAGTGAAGACCAATGCAGGGTGTATAAAGATCTCACTGATAATTCATGCACAAAGGGCAATTTGTTGCTGTGATCCAGAGGAAGGCGAAACATAACCCCTGCTGTGCAATGGGGGAAAAAAATTCCTTCCTGACCCCATTAAATGGCGATCGGAGGGTCCCTGGATCACTGCGCAGTGAGATCAGATGGAGCAGCACAGATCAGCGTTGTTATACACAGGGGCACACTCAGTATATAGAGATGTGGGTGATGGGGCCCTTGTGCCCCTGTGTATAACTCACCTGCTCCCCCATCCCCCTGCATATCTATCCCATTCACCCCTTTTCCTCCCGCATACCTCGCAGGGCCGGCCGGCCATTAGGCGGTCGCCTAGCGCGCAAAGGTCCTAGGGGCGCATTAATAATCATTATTATTTTTTTTCTTATTATTTCTAATTTATTTATCTTTTTTTTTAAATTATTATTCTTTTTTTTTATCCAGTATTTTGGCGCCCTTTTGTTTTTATTTTGCGTCGCGCTGGGGTGCGGTCGCACCCCCTGCAGTCCCGATAGCTACGCCACTGTTTATTTTATTATTTTATTTATCTTGTTATTTTTTATACAACTGGGGCACAAATTTTAAGTTTCGCCTCGGGCGCATGAAACCCGTGCTCCGGCCCTGCTCCTTGTTCTCTCTCACCCTCTCACGCCCAATATCCCTATCTCCCTCTAGTACCTGCCCCTCCCGCAGCCTTCCTGATCTTATCTGCCTCTCCTGCGGTCAAACCAACTTCTCAGGGCCCCTAGAATACCCCTGTATCTACGCCCTGGCTCCTCTGCTACCTGCTCCCGGCTTCTTCTCCGCCTAAAAAAGGTGAAGCAGCAGATCTGTCCGCACCTCTCGTATTCTCCTACCTGCTCCTGGGGTCTTCTCCTCCGCCTAAAAAAGGTGAAGCAGCAGATCCGGCCACACCTGTCGTATGCTCCTTGGTCATCGTACACCACGTCTGCCTCCTCGGCCGCCTTGTAGCCCACCTCATTGTTCCACTTGACGCCCGCTTTTTCGTATGCCTCGTCGTCCGCCTCGTAGCCCGCCTCGTCGTCTGGTGGCACAAAGGGCACCACCTTCGTGCATGTCCTGACCTGCAGGAGACATGAAGTGTTTGTAACCAGGGACAGTGATACTCTGTATCGCAAGAGCTCCTGTGCCACTTATACCCCCTCCGCAATACCACGTTATACCGCCCTCCACAGGGCAAATACCCGTTATACCCACCTCCCCAGGCCCAGTACCCAGTTATACAACCCTCCCAAGGCCCAGTACCCTGTTATACACCCCTCCCAAGGCCCAGTACCCTGTTATACGCCCCTCCCCAGGCCCAGTACCCTGTTATACACCCCTCCCCAGGCCCAGTACCCTGTTATACACCCCTCCCAAGGCCCAGTACCCTGTTATACACCCCTCCCCAGGCCCAGTACCTGTTATACCCACCTCACCAGGCCCAGTACCCGTTATACCCACCTCACCAGGCCCAGTACCCATTATATACCCACCTCACCAGGCCCAGTACCCATTATATACCCCTCCCCAGAAGGTCATGTTTCTATTTATCAAAAATACATTGAGTAACCTCTGGTTTTCAGGCATGTCCTAGGGGAGTTATCACAGAGACACAGAAACGTCGCTGAGTTTGGTGAGTAACTCCCTTAACCTCTCAGCAGTTGAATTCCCCATTAGGCGCTTAACACGTTAAAAACAAGCGTTGCTATTTCTCTGCATGAAGTTGCAGGTAATTGGAAGAGTTACACAGTGACGGCTATTTCATCACTCACCTTCTTCTCCCGAAACGGTCTTTTCTGTCTTATTTCCGGCTTCACATCGGATATCCATATCCATTCTTGGCCTCTGATCTGTATGCAAGACAATGCTTTAAGACAGGGTTGCGCAACCTTTTTCCCTGCTCCCCCCTCCCCCCTCCCCCCTCCCCACCTTGTCTCCGACGTTCTGATGTAACGACGTCATGTGATATCACGTTGCTATGGCAATGCCACATCATGTGACGCCACGTTGCTGTCGCCAGAAGCCGCCGGAGACAAGGAAAGGGAACTTACAGAGGACTTGCGCGCGATTTCCGGCATTTAATTTAAATGCTGTGGGGAAGAGCGAGGGGCCACTGTAAGCGCCGAGCCCCTCCTCCCAAGAAAATGTCGCGCCCCTCGATTTGCACACCCCTGCTTTAAGAGATATTCTGGGACCCTCCAACTCCTCCATCGGACCCTTCCTCATACTCATATTGACTGACCTTGCAGTGCTCTGCCCTGACTTGCACTGACCTGCTATGATGCCTCTCAAAATACCATGCTAACTCATTCTGAACATACATGTGTCCTTTCTACATGTTACTCAGCTTGTATGGGCCACAGACAGCTTTCCCGGGGTCCAGGACTAGTTTCCACCGGGGACCCTCACCCATGGGTCGGCGACCTTGCGAGAACCCACCCCCCCCCCAACCTGTTTTCTCTTGCACTGCCATAGACTACAACATTTCGGCCTGCTGGTCTTTTTCAGGTAAAGTGGCTAAACCCACTAAATCCAGCAAAGAAAGGCCAGCAGCCAAAACATTGTAGTCTGTGGCACAATAAATTATCTTTTTTTATTCAAATCTGTGTGCCCTTTTCCATCAATCTTATTGTATACATTGGACGAAATGCCGGTCTTCCCTGAGACTAAGGGGCACTGGTAAAAGTATCACTAATTGTTTTTTTCGGTATGCAGCAAATCCCCATCATTTTTGCGTTCTCTTGCTCTGCCCCAATCTGACACACCACCTTGCTCTCTCACCCCCCTCTTACACTCCCCCATCACCCTTTCCTTCCCCAAAGGTTGTCCTTTAATCAGATCTTACCCAAATTGTCTCCATCTCCCTTGGAAATGTTCTGTCTTTAAGCTGTGTGGCTCCTCTTGATCCGAACTTTCTTAGCTGACCCCTTTAGGTTTCGGCTCCGAGGGTCTAAAAAATAAGCGACTCCGAAAAGATGTGAAATATGCACAAGGGTCCTAAAATATTTATCTAATGGGGCTCTGAGGGGGAGACTTAAATACTAGTTAATATAATCTATTTAACTAACAAATATGATCTATTAAACTAAGAAATATAATGTATCAAACTAAATAAATATCTATTAAACTAATAAATAGAATCTATTGTACTAAGAAATATAATCTATTCAACTAAATAAATATAATCTATTTAAAAACAATACAATAAAAAGCTGGAGAAATGATACGTTAACCAAGCCACAGATTTGATGCCAATGAGCGTTGAACTCCTTGCAGATCCACCGTCAGCTGGTTGTGGCAGAAAGTGGTGACATGCGGTAGAACAGAGTGGTTGAGCTGTAACCACGGCAGTCAGGTCAGAAATCAACACAATATTTTTTGAAATTTAGAATGAGAATGTTCAATATGTCACATTCTGGGCTCAGACCCTGAGCCCTGTCACATGTTAGCAGCTTGTGATAATAGAAGATATCCATATACTGGGATGTGATAAGAGACATGAAGGTCATTTTATACTGGGTCCCATAACCTGCTTTATATGAAGTATCATTTTACACTAATTAGTAGAGATGCTACATTTTGAAAAATAGCGCTTTTGGCGACATTGTTCATTTTCTCTACAAATGATAAATGAAAAAGTTGGATAAAACGTTATATGTGTGTGTGCGCGTGCAATATATATATATATATATACACATATACATACATACACATATAGTATGTTTATATATATATATCATACTATATGTATATATATATTGTCTGTTTTATACACACATACACGTGTGTGTATATGTATGTGTGTGTGTGTGTGTATATATGTGTGTGCGTGTGTATATATATGGTATAACCCAGAGGTGCGCAAAGTGGAGGGCGGGAGATTTTTCGGGGGGGGGGGGAGGCGCACGGGCGGTTGCAGAGGCCCCGCGCACTTCCTCGAGGCATTAAAATTAAATGCCGGGGGATCGCGTGAGGCCTCTGCAATGCTATTACTTACCTTGACTCTGCCGGCGTCACTCGTGTCCATGGCAACGCGGTGTTAAATTACGCCGCGGGGTCATGTGACGTCACCCTCGTCAAATGCCGCTGCCGGTCACGTGACGCCGCATCAAGGTAAAGGAGGGGGTGGGGGCGCGAGCTCCCCTGGTATAACCAATAAATAATATAGCTGATATAGCAATTTGGTTGTGGCTAGAGAAAGATTATAGTGGCAGTGAGAATTAGTGGCCAGAATTAATAACTAAAAAGTAGCTGTAATAAAATAATAATAAACACTATGCCTAAACACAATAACAGTCCAGAAACTTAGCTCTAATAGCTATGTTATAACTCAATCATAAAAGGATCCAATTCGGGCATCCTCTGGAGTCCTGGCAGCTCTCTTCGGGGAAACAACCACCTCCTCGATAGATACCTAAACAAAAAAAAAGAAGAGAAAGCGCCCGCTCCATGTGTAAATTCGGTTTAACAATTTCATTTCCTGGACAAGATAAAAATAACAAACTCACAAACATCCGTTTGGTAAAAGCGTTGTATGAGACAGGCTCGTGCTCCGTGGTAATCCGGTGGTCAATCCGGTGGTCAATCCGCAGCTCCAGACTTTGGACGATGACCGGGAAACTCGATAGGCTGCGCCCCTTGCTGTGTGGTCCTCCGGCAATCTGTAGTATGCAGTTGTGATTCCACTCTGTAATTCCGGTGTCTCGCCTTGTTCGCGTACCAACTTCCCTTCCGGCGTCAAGACGGATAGTGTGGCAATAGCAACGAGAAGAATGTACCTACGTGTTTCTTCAGCACACGGCTGATTTCATCAGAGGATAATGCTACAACTCAGTCGTAATGGTTTTATAGTCCTACAGTCCAATTGGTAATGGCATAATAGATCACATATGTTACTGATTTTAGATAATAATAGATTCTTGTATGACACACACACACGAACACATATACATATATATATATATATATATATATGTATATATATATACATACACACATATATATATTTACACACACACATATATATATATATATATATATATATATATATATATATATATATATATATATATATATATATATATATATATATGAAACCAGGTGTCCCACCAAGGAGACAAAAAACAGCACTCAAGGTATATTGCAAAAGTGTATTTGAAAAAAAGCAGGCACATATAAATCCAACGTTTCGGTCCTGTATAGGGCCTTCCTCACGCCCCTGAGGAAGGTCCTATACAGGACCGAAACGTTGGATTTATATGTGCCTGCTTTTTTTCAAATACACTTTTGCAATATACCTTGAGTGCTGTTTTTTGTCTCCTTGGTGGGACACCTGGTTTCATATATATATATATATATATATATATATATATATATATATATATATATATATATATATACATATATACAAATACAACTGTATGCTCATCTGCATGTCTTAGGCAGGTCTGCAACCCCGCCTTTCCCCATTATCACCCAGCATACAGCACTTCCACTGCAGCAAGGGATTCTGGGAAATGACATGCAAATGAGCACACAGTGTCACTTTTTGCCTCAAAAACCATTTTTAACATGGTTCCCTATAGGCTTAAGCTTGCTGCATGGTCACAGCTTTGAGCACAGCCAGGGTTAAGGTGCATACCCAGAAAACCACCCACAGACAGCTGTTTCGACCTTAATGGGTCTCATCAGTGTGGGGTTGATTTAACTGGGTATGCAAAGAGGCTATGGGATAGGCTATACCATAATACTGAGTTAAGTTATGGTGAGTAAAAAAAGTGACAAAAACCCTCCACAGGAAAGCAAATATGCAAATACAACTGTATGCTCATCTGCATGTCTTAGGCAGGTCTGCAACCCCTCCTTTCCCCATTATCACCAGCATACAGCACTTCCACTGCAGCAAGGGATTCTGGGAAATGACATGCAAAAAATAATAATATATATATATATATATATATATATATATATATATATATATATATATATATATATATATATATATATAGTGTTCGACAAATCACCCAAAAATCTACTCGCCCAACCAAAAAATCTACTCGCCACCTAGTCCCGCCCCCAACCCCGCCCCTAGTCCCGCCCCCAACCCCGCCCCTAGTCCCGCCCCCAACCCCGCTTTAAAATAAAATATATAATTAAAATTAAAATACATTTAATAAATTCCTAGTCAGAACAACATTCGTTTTTGACAAATGTATTTAGTGTGTGTGTGTGTGTAAGTGTGTGTAAGTGTCGGATCTAGAAATAAAAGCCAGGTGTGGATGACTAGTTTCCTGAACCCCTTAACCAGTGTCTGGACGTCCCCGCTTCACAATATCTAAGGCAGCAATCCGGCCTGGGATCTTACCTGATCCGCAGTCCCTCAATGTCCAGGTACCTCATTCCCGCAATGTTATAAGTTGGAGGGGATGTGTTCCCTACCTGTCTTCTGGGTTAGGGGGGATTCCGATGTCTTCCGTGTGAAGCTTGAGTCAGATCTGGAAGAAAGCAGTATAGGTTATTTTGGTGTAGTATAGGACAGTTAAGATATATAGGGTAAATAAGATATCCAGATACAGAGAGGGGGAGAGAGAGGAAGAGAGAGAGAGAGGAAGAGAGAGAGAGAGGAAGAGAGAGAGAGGAAGAGAGAGAGAGAGAGGAAGAGAGAGAGAGGAAGAGAGGGAGAGAGAGAGGGAGAGAGAGGGAGAGAGAGGAAGAGAGGGAGAGAGGGAGAGAGGGAGAGGAGAGAGAGAAAGAGAAAAAAGAGACAGAGGAGGGAGAGAGAAAAAGAGACAGAGGAGGGAGAGAGAAAAAGAGACAGAGGAGGGAGAGAGAAAAAGAGACAAAGAGACAGAGGAGGGAGAGAGAAAAAGAGAGAGGAGGGAGAGAGAAAAAGAGACAGGAGAGAGAAGGAGACAGGGGGGAGAGAAAGAGAGGGGAGAGAAAGAGACCAGAGAGAGGGGAGACCAGAGAGGGGGGAGACCAGAGAGAGGGGAGACGGGGGAGACCAGAGAGAGGGGAGACGGGGGAGACCAGAGAGAGGGGAGACGGGGGAGACCAGAGAGAGGGGAGACGGGGGAGACCAGAGAGAGGGGGGAGACCAGAGAGAGGGGGGAGACCAGAGAGAGGGGAGACGGGGGAGACCAGAGAGAGGGGAGACCAGAGAGAGGGAGACCAGAGAGAGGGGAGACGGGGAGACCAGAGAGAGGGGAGACGGGGGGAGACCAGAGAGAGGGGAGATGGGGGGAGACCAGAGAGAGGGGGGCAGGGGTGACTGACTGACCGGGACAGGGGTGACTGACTGACCGGGGCAGGGGTGACTGACTGACCGGGGAAGGGGTGACTGACTGACCGGGGCAGGGGTGACTGACTGACCGGGGCAGGGGTGACTGACTGACCGGGGCAGGGGTGACTGACTGACCGGGGCAGGGGTGACTGACTGACCGGGGCAGGGGTGACTGACTGACCGGGGCAGGGGTGACTGACTGACCGGGGCAGGGGTGACTGACTGACCAGGGCAGGGGTGACTGATTCACCGGGGCAGGGGTGACTGACTGATTGGGGGGGGGGGGGAGGTACCTCTGGTGTCACACATACTCCCATACACACATACACATTCTCCTATATATATACATACACACACACACACACACATACATACACACACTCCCACATACATACACACACTCCCACATACATACACACACTCCCACATACATACACACACTCCCACATACATACACACACTCCCACATACATACACACACTCTCACATACATTCACACACTCCCACATACATACACACACTCCCACATACATACACACACTCCCACATACATACACATACTCCCACACACATATATACACACACACACACATATATACACACCTATATACACACACACAGGCCGCGACCAGCACCACCATGCTCCCCTGCCCATCTCCTGCTCCGCTCCCACATGAGGGGGCTTCCCCCGCTCCCATCACCCGGCGCGGTCTCTGACGCGGGACCGGGGGGAAGCGGGGGACATGAGGGGGCATCCCCCGCTCCCATCACCCGGCGCGCTCTCTGACGCGGGACCGGGGGGAAGCGGGGACATGAGGGGGCATCCCCTGCTCCCATCACCCGGCGCGCTCTCTGACGCGGGACCGGGGAGAAGCGGGGACGGAAGCGGGGACATGAGGGGGCATCCCCCGCTCCCATCACCCGGCGCGCTCTCTGACACGGGACCGGGGGGGGAAGCGGGGGGGGGGGGAGGGAACGGGGACATGAGGGGGCATCCCCCGCTCCCATCACCCGCTGCGCTCTCTGACACGGGACCGGGGGTTAAGCGGGGGGGGGGGGGGGACAGGGACATGAGGGGGCATCCCCCGCTCCCTTCACCCGCCGCGCTCTCAGACACGGGACCAGGGGGTAAGCAGGGGGGGGGGGAACGGGGACATGAGAGGGCATCCCCCGCTCCCATCACCATAACTGCGGGCAGCAGGAGCACCGGAGAGGGGAGGGAGGTGGAGGAAGGCACAGATAATACTTACTGTGTCCTCCATCCTCCATGGGAAAAAAATGGCCGCTCGTTGGGGGCTGGCTCATATAGAGCCTGGCCGCGCGCCCACAAAGCCTGGGAGCGCGCGCCAATCATCTGTCAGGTAGGGGGAGTTTTTTTTTTTTTTCCAGCCAGCGCGAGCAGGGAAATTTCAGCGCGAGCAGGGAAATTTCAGCGCGAGCAGGGAAAATTTAAAAAACAAAACACGTGTGTTGCTTGGGCCAATAGTTACTCGCCTGGGGGTTAAATCCACCCGCCCCGGGCGAGTAAATGTATAGGATTGTCGAACACTGTATATATATATATATATATAATCTTCTTCTCTCTGAAGAAGACCGTTTTAGTCGGAACGCGTTGGAGTGAGAGTCTGTGGAGTGGGACCCCTACCCTTTTCCATGACAGGAGGCCTTGGCTATCTGTAAATTGGCCTTTCACACCTACGCTTTAATGGTGATGTATTTACATCTTTAATACTCGAGCATTTATTGCCTCCATTTCTGCAATTACTATTTTACAACAACAGCTATCTCCTTACGTTATGTGCACAAATCTGCAGTGTGTGTAGAGGTATATGTGCATGCTTGGATCAGAGCTGCTTGTGTGGAGAGGTATATGAGCATGCTTGGATCAGAGCTGCTTGTGTGTAGAGGTATATGTGCATGCTTGGATCAGAGCTGCTTGTGTGGAGAGGTATATGTGCATGCTTGGATCAGAGCTGCTTGTGTGTAGAGGTATATGTGCATGCTTGGATCAGAGCTGCTTGTGTGTAGAGGTATATGTGCATGCTTGGATCAGAGCTGCTTGTGTGTAGAGGTATATGTGCATGATTGGATCAGAGCTGCTTGTGTGTAGAGGTATATGTGCATGCTTGGATCAGAGCTGCTTGTGTGGAGAGGTATATGTGCATGCTTGGATCAGAGCTGCTTGTGTGTGTAGAGGTATATGTGCATGCTTGGATCAGAGCTGCTTGTGTGTAGAGGTATATGTGCATGCTTGGATCAGAGCTGCTTGTGTGTAGAGGTATATGTGTATGCTTGGATCAGAGCTGCTTGTGTGTAGAGGTATATGTGCATGCTTGGATCAGAGCTGCTTGTGTGTAGAGGTATATGTGCATGCTTGGATCAGAGCTGCTTGTGTGTAGAGGTATATGTGCATGCTTGGATCAGAGCTGCTTGTGTGTAGAGGTATATGCGCATGCTTGGATCAGAGCTGCTTGTGTGGAGAGGTATATGCGCATGATTGGATCAGAGCTGCTTGTGTGTAGAGGTATATGCGCATGCTTGGATCAGAGCTGCTTGTGTGTAGAGGTATATGCGCATGCTTGGATCAGAGCTGCTTGTGTGTAGAGGTATATGTGCATGATTGGATCAGAGCTGCTTGTGTGGAGAGGTATATGTGCATGCTTGGATCAGAGCTGGAGTGTGTGTAGAGGTATATGTGCATGCTTGGATCAGAGCTGCTTGTGTGTAGAGGTATATGTGCATGCTTGGATCAGAGCTGCTTGTGTGTAGAGGTATATGTGCATGCTTGGATCAGAGCTGCTTGTGTGGAGAGGTATATGTGCATGCTTGGATCAGAGCTGCTTGTGTGTAGAGGTATATGTGCATGCTTGGATCAGAGCTGCTTGTGTGTAGAGGTATATGTGCATGATTGGATCAGAGCTGCTTGTGTGGAGAGGTATATGTGCATGCGTGGATCAGAGCTGCAGTGTGTGTAGAGGTATATGTGCATGCTTGGATCAGAGCTGCAGTGTGTGGAGAGGTATATGTGCATGCTTGGATCAGAGCTGCTTGTGTGGAGAGGTATATGTGCATGCTTGGATCAGAGTTGCAGTGTGTGTAGAGGTATATGTGCATGCTTGGATCAGAGCTGCTTGTGTGTAGAGGTATATGTGCATGCTTGGATCAGAGCTGCTTGTGTGTAGAGGTATATGTGCATGCTTGGATCAGAGTTGCAGTGTGTGTAGAGGTATATGTGCATGCTTGGATCAGAGCTGCTTGTGTGTAGAGGTATATGTGCATGCTTGGATCAGAGCTGCTTGTGTGTAGAGGTATATGTGCATGCTTGGATCAGAGCTGCTTGTGTGTAGAGGTATATGTGCATGCTTGGATCAGAGCTGCTTGTGTGTAGAGGTATATGTGCATGCTTGGATCAGAGCTGCAGTGTGTGTAGAGGTATATGTGCATGCTTGGATCAGAGCTGCTTGTGTGTAGAGGTGTATGTGCATGCTTGGATCAGAGCTGCTTGTGTGTAGAGGTATATGTGCATGCTTGGATCAGAGCTGCTTGTGTGTAGAGGTATATGTGCATGCTTGGATCAGAGCTGCTTGTGTGTAGAGGTATATGTGCATGCTTGGATCAGAGCTGCTTGTGTGTAGAGGTATATGTGCATGCTTGGATCAGAGCTGCTTGTGTGGAGAGGTATATGTGCATGCTTGGATCAGAGCTGCTTGTGTGTAGAGGTATATGTGCATGCTTGGATCAGAGCTGCTTGTGTGTGTAGAGGTATATGTGCATGCTTGGATCAGAGCTGCTTGTGTGTAGAGGTATATGTGCATGCTTGGATCAGAGCTGCTTGTGCTGGTGATTACTTTTGCTGTTCTTTGCCTCACGGAATACATGTTTGGTAGATGTGAGTCCCCCTCCTCTTTTATCAATTTTTCTTCCCTTGTTTTTAACCCACAGTAATACATTTGTATTGTTATCACTTTCTTGGCATGCCCGTGTGCTTCTTCATAAGGATGCTTTTTTCGTTGTAATACATATCCATTATCCTTTAGCACCACTGTCCATTGTTATTATATCATAAATCAAGACAGTTTCTGGGCAACAGTGACGCACTGTGTTGATGCGGTATACTTTGTGTCACATATATATATATATTATTATATATATATAATCAAAAAATAAATAGACTATACCGTTCTGTGGCTAACGAAATGCTTTTATTTGTGCGAGCTTTCGAGATACGCTGATCTCTTCTTCTGGCGGTGTTACAATGAATGAAGCAAGCAAAGGGTATACTTAAAAACAGTGTCTCTTGGAATGTTATCTGTGCTTGTCTCTTCCCCCCCCCCTCCCCTGTGTGAATGTGATTTATGGCTAGAGGTGTTAAATGGTTCCTGAAAGTTAGTGATGTAAGAGTGTGTGTGTGTGTGTGTGTGTGTGTGTGTGTGTGTATCTGTGTGAATATAAATGAATGGAGAGCCCACAGTTTATACAGTGCTTTACAAAAGGTGTGTGTGTGGAGTGGGAGTTAATATAAATTGTGTGGGTAGGTGTGGAAATGTGAGAGATTGTAGCAAAACTAAAAGTGTGTGTAGATACTATGTGGTCCCTATTGGTGTATAGGGATGGAAAAACAAGGAGTATTTGTATGTGTAAGAGACAGCTGTGTGTGCATACATATAGCACAGTATGTACAGACATGGCCTTTAGCGCTCATGGGAAGAGAGTTCACTTGTGTCAGTAATGACTCATAAAATTTCGATCTCTGTTTAGGCCACCGCTAAGTGTCCCGAACAGTTGCATATATTTCTATTCGTGCAACCATCTCTATTTCGGTGTTTTAAGATTAACTTTGAGTATGGCAACCCCCAGATCGTCCATCTTATGGACAGAGTCAGAGAAATGTTCGCCGACAGGACTGTCTCTTGTTCCGCGTGTGATGCTGTGCGATGCAGGTTCATTCTCTTGTTTAGCCCCTGCCCCGTCTCACCTATGTAGTAGCAGCCCCCTGGACATTTCATGCACATGATGAGGAACACGACATTGCTGGAGGAACAGGTGAACCTTCCTCTGATTTTGTATTCCCGATTCCTGTGTGGTATTTGTATTGTGTCCGCTGTGTAGAGTATTGCGCAGGTTTTGCATCTTGCGTCCTGGCCTGGCATATATATAATTATATATATATATATTCCACAGAAGCAGCCGGCACTCCAGTTGCATGTAGAAAAAATTGGGTGCTTGTCCCATAAAGCAATAATAAACCACACGATTCCGTTTGAAGCACGAGATCAGGAGACAGCACTCTGGTAAGTTTGATCACAAGTTTTTGTACTGAAAAAGACACATAAACCGACGTGTCACGACAGGTCACTCTGCGCGTATTCTGACAGGCCGAGATGGCGTTTGCAGGGAGCTCGGGCGGTGGTAACATCTCTGCGGTGGCGCGGTCCGGATCCCAATACGTTCGCCGCGGAACCCGCTCTGGGCTTCAGTGTAAATCTCCGTCTCCCCCTGTCAGCCTCAGGCAGCTGTTTAGCTATATTTTTAGCCAATCCAGGATTCCTTTATCCCGTTTTATTGAACACTGTCTTCCTTTTTATTATTTTATATACCGTTTGTCATGTTGTTTATAGATTTAGTTTCATTTAGTTATATTTGATTATTCATGTGGTTTGTGTTCATTGTAACCGAACCCGGATCTGTGACGCATATGTACTGAGGTGGGGTTGGATCCCCTCGGTTATTTCTTGTTTTATTAATAAATAATTTACTATATTTTAATCTCTGGTGCGCATTGTGTGCATTTTTCTTCTTGTCTGCACAGTGCTTCAGATTCTGCATCTGAAAAAATGCCGGTGGATCGGGATGTGAGGTAGGGAAGTGACGTCCGCGCCGGAACGTTATTGCCACGCCTCCAAATATTCATTGCCACGCCCCCAAATCGCGCCCGCTGCATACCCTGCAAAGCCATTAAAAAGCTCAGGCTTCAGCAAGTGTATTGCAGCGTGTGTGCGCCTTCCCTCCTTTTGAAATACTATAGACCAGGCCTGCACAACTCGTAAAGCGAGAAGGGCCAAAATGCTCCAAGGAAAAAAAATTTGGGTCCGCACGGGTAAAATCATCATCATCATCTCTCCTCCAGCACCTCTCATCATCATCCTCATATCTCCCCCAGAACCCCTCACTATCAACCTTTGCGATACTCCCCATCTATCTCTCATACCCCCATCTCTCCCCCTCACCCACACATAATACTCCCTCTCCACAAACACACAATACCCCACTGCACACCACACACATCCCACAGCCCCCTGCACCTCACATCCTTCTACCCCCCTGCACCTCCAATCACCCCCCCCCCCCGCAACTACAATCACCCCCCCCCTGCACCTCCAATCACCCCTGCACCTCACACCCCTGCACCTCACCTCCCTTGCACCTCACCTCCCTTGCACCTCACATCACCCCCGGGACCACGGGGAATCGCTGCCATTTTTTTTTTTGTTAAAGTTTTTTTTTATTGAACACTGTCTTCCTTTTTATTATTTTATATACCGTTTGTCATGTTGTTTATAGATTTAGTTTCATTTAGTTATATTTGATTATTCATGTGGTTTGTGTTCATTGTAACCGAACCCGGATCTGTGACGCATATGTACTGAGGTGGGGTTGGATCCCCTCGGTTATTTCTTGTTTTATTAATAAATAATTTACTATATTTTAATCTCTGGTGCGCATTGTGTGCATTTTTCTTCTTGTCTGCACAGTGCTTCAGATGCTGCATCTGAAAAAATGCCGGTGGATCGGGATGTGAGGTAGGGAAGTGACGTCCGCGCCGGAACGTTTTTGCCACGCCTCCAAATATTCATTGCCACGACCCCAAACCGCGCCCGCTGCATACCCTGCAAAGCCATTAAAAAGCTCAGGCTTCAGCAAGTGTATTGCAGCGTGTGTGCGCCTTCCCTCCTTCTGAAATACTATAGACCTGCACAACTCGTAAAGCGAGAAGGGCCAAAATGCTCCAAGGAAAAAAAATTTGGGCCGCACGGGTAAAATCATCATCATCTCTCCTCCAGCACCTCTCATCATCATCCTCATATCTCCCCCAGAACCCCTCACTATCAACCTTTGCGATACTCCCCATCTATCTCTCATACCCCCATCTCTCCCCCTCACCCACACATAATACTCCCTCTCCACAAACACACAATACCCACCACTGCACACCACACACATCCCACGCCCCCTGCACCTCACATCCTTCTACCCCCCTGCACCTCACATCACTCTCCCCCCCTGCACCTCACATCACTCTCCCCCCCTGCACCTCACACCACTCTCCCCCCCTGCACCTCCCATCTCTCCCCCCTGCACCTCACATCACTCTCCCCCCCTGTCACCTCACATCACTCTCCCCCCCTGCACCTCACATCACTCTTCCCCCCTGCACCTCACATCACTCTTCCCCCCTGCACCTCACATCACTCCCCCCCCTGAACCTCACATCACTCCCCCCCCTGAACCTCACATCACTCCCCCCCCTGAACCTCACACCACTATCCCCCCCTGCACCTCACATCACTCTCCCCCCCTGCAACTCACATCACTCTCCCCCCCTGCAACTCACATCACTCTCCCCCTGTACCTCCAATCACCCCCCCTGCACCTCCAATCACCCCCCCTACACCTCCAACAACCCTCCCCTGCACCTCCAATAACCCCCCCTGCACATCCAACAACCCTCCCCTGCACCTCCAAAGACCCCCCCTGCACCTCCAATGACCCCCCCTGCACCTCCAATGACCCCCCCTGCACCTCCAATAACCCCCCCTGCACCTCCAATAACCCCCCCTGCACCTCCAATAACCCCCCGCACCTCCAATGACCCCCACACCTCCAATCACCCCCCCTGCACCTCAATCACCCCCTGCACCTCCAACCACCCCCCTGAACCTCCAATCACCCCCCCTGACCCTCCAATGATCCCCCCTGCACCTCCAATCACCCCCCCCTGCACCTCCAATCACCCCCCCCCCCCGCTGCACCTCCAATCACCCCCCGCTGCACCTCCAATCACCCCCTCTGCACCTCCAATCACCCCCTAGCACC